>NW_020448185.1:1042243-1088700 GCF_003343035.1 Apteryx rowi
CCGTGGGCCCTTCTGCCCCGTCCGTTGCGGGCGGGAGCCGCGGCGCCCCGGGGCGGCTGGGGGCGGGCAGGCGGCGGCGCCCCTGCCGGGGCCCTCAGGCGGTCTGAGCTCCCGAGCGCAGCCAGCGCTCTCTAGGGCTTCGGGGCCTCCCTTTCCCTCCTCGCTCACCTCTGGCGCGGTGGCAGTGTGGGGCCGGCTCGCACTGAGGGGCAGTGGGGGGGGGAGGTCGTCCCTGCGCTGCACGCGCTCCCGTAGGGCCTGTGCCTTTCGTGTGAGCTGCCTGCCAAGGATACATCTGGCTTCACCGCCGCTTTGTTTTCCCTCTGTGTGTTTTGGTTTTATTCTTTTTTAGCTTTTTTTTTCCCATTATCGCTGTCTCATTTGGTTATTTTCTATTTATTTTTGTTTGTTCTCTATATTAGCCTCGCTTGTCAGCTTCTCAGCTCAGCAGTTTCAAACCAAAACTAGTTTCGGTTTTATTAGCCTTTTGAATGTTTATGACTCCTTAAAATGATCGATCATCTTCCCCCCCCCCCCTTCTCCAGGTTGACCTTAAAAAGTCATAATTCTAACTTCCTTTCCCCCCTGTACTTCTATGCACAGCTCTGCGTTATGGGTGACACGAAAGAAGCTAAAATGCAGATAACGCCAGAAACTCCAGGACGAGTTGCAATCCTGAACCCTTTTGAAAGTCCAAGTGACTATTATACCCTTCAGGAGCAGATTGTCTCCAGTCCTTCAATCTTTAAGTCAACAAAATCCTCATCTGTAAGATCTAGTCTTCAGTTGTATAACTATACGGATATAGTACTAATATTTTGAAATACATTGAAAAACTATATTTAGTGTATTTTTCACAGACTAAGCCAAAGAATTTTGGTGGCATTAAAAAAAAAAAGAGGCAGGGCTCTTCTGGTTACAGTAGTATGCTTTTTTTAATACTAACATTGTGTCACTCAGCCTTCCTTCCTTACTGCTAATACTGTGATTTTTTTTTTCCCTCCTTTTACTTTAAACAGTGCTAGGTGTAGCACTAGATTAGCATATATCTGCTAAAAGCCAAAAAGTGTTGGAAAAAGTAAATAATAGGCAGTTGTTACAAATAAGTGTGGTTGCAGTACTCTTGTCCCACTTAACAAGAGTGGAACAAATGCAGTTCCTGTTTACAAGCTAAGCAGGATGTATACAAGTAAAAAATAATTTCACTTTTAGTATAAGCTGTTTACATACTTATGGAATCATGTATTGATTGTGTAGATATAGAATATTCTAGCTGTAAAATACATTCAGGTGAAAGCACATAGAGTKAAAGCATTGGCTGTTCTACAATTTTCATTGTTGTTTTGATAAGCAGTGAAGGCAATGCTGTGCAGATGAAACTAAGACATGTTTGGTAGGTAAAAATATATATTTTTTAAACTGATATATGACCAGTACTTTGTAGTTAACAATATTAAGTGAAGGGGTAAAGCAGCTTTATTTCCAAGTTTGAATTGGTTTTTGTTCTGAGATATATATTTTGCATTGCCCCAAAGTGAGACATTTCTGGATGTGCGTGGGGCTGCAACTCCTAAGCCTCCTGGGAAATGTAAAGTGAAAAAGAATGCTGCTATATTATTTTAATATCTTGGATTAGGTAGTTGACACTGGGTTTTCTTGGAAACACAGTTTTGATCGTGGCCATCTAGAAGCAACTAAATTTTAGCCCATGTGCTAGATTTTTAGTAGATATGTCCCTCAGAAATTGAGGAAAAATAAATAAGTAACACCTCAGTTTGTAAATATCAGCTACAGTCTTCCATTTCATATTATCTTGTGAATCATTTTAATACCCCTACCAAGAACAGGAGGCCTGATTGACTTATTCATTTTTATTTTATTAAGTAGGTCATTTAAACAGATTGAGACCCGTATGATTGTCTTTGATGGAAAAAAATTATATGGAAGTTATGGTTGCATTGTTCCATAGAGATTTGTGCCATGTGGTTTTATTTTTATCTTTTTAGACTAGCAAGCATTAAGATGTCCATTTCTTTTTTTTAGACACCAGGAAAATTTAGATGGTCTATTGATCAGCTTGCTCTAATAAATCCTGTGGAAATTGACTCAGAAGATGTTCGACGCCAAGCAATGTATTTGAGTCATGCTAGGTAACTTACCATCTGTTTTTATGCAGTTAAGAAACTTGAATGCTATAATACTATTCTTTTGTTTTGTTGATATTTCATGCAACATTAAAGACCTTTTATTCAATTTTTTTTAAACATAGCAGCTATAATATTTAGATGAAGCTGCCTCTGTGTTATCCTTTTTCTGATGTTATAATCTGCAGATCCACTTTGCAGTTTGAAAACAAGCCAGGTACAGCAGTCAGTGGAAGCAAGAAAAATGTCTTGCCAATGGCTGTTACCTAGGTGCCTCTCTGGCTTCTTGTCACAATGCAATTTATCTTCCCAGAATATTCCATATTGAGACCTGTGAAGAGCAGTTCCTTGGTCTTTGAGAGTGCTGCAGAAGGGTAGAGTTTCTGGGAAAGCTAGACAGGACAGCCAGCACCCTTTCTGAAAGACCCAGATAGGCCTTAAATAAGAGGGAAGACCAATAAGCTTTCCTCCTTTGAGGAGATGATGATTGCTGGTTATTTGAAATAATTAAGGGAGCAATCTTTGATCTTGATCTCAACTCTTCTTTCTCTGAAAATAACTTCCATGGGGAAGACAAATAAGTAAGTAAAACAGGCTTGGTATTCATGACTCATATCTAAGGATAGTGTTGCAAACCAATAATGCAGAATGACGTGTCCAGTGAGGGTAGAGGAAGGCAAGTATTCCCATGCATTTCTTAGATATGAACTTGCACAAAGAATTACACATCATGGAATGAAGAACCACAATAACAGAATAATAAAACAGTCATTTATCCTATTTATGCCTAACTTTCGGGTCCTGTATGTGAGATAAAGCACAGATAGAAGGCTGGTATGGGCAAGGGTCTGCTGAATATGCCTATTTTTCTTACCATCTGTTACCATTGTGCCATTGTCTCTTCTTTTGAACACGAAGATGTATAAGAAGAGATAAGAATTTCTTGCTACAGTAGAGATATAGAAAGAGTATAACTGTCCTCAGCTGTATCTGTGGGTCACCATGTCTTAATGTCACAGTGTTTTTCCTAATGTCTGTGTAGGTTCCCTGGCCCTTCTCTGGCAGCCAGTTGTTTTATGACACTTAGGCTTTTTATATGTTACAAAGCTGTGTGTGTTTAGGGAGTTGATTACATTGTTGCTGGAAGTCTATTAGAACATACACAAGCTAATTTTAAATTAGATGGCTTGGGTAAGAAATCTAATGATGGTCAGTAGCATGGCTGGTATTTGTAAACATGCATTGTGTTAGTGGGCCCTTTCAGTCTGTCCCATAATTTCATACTTGCTGTGGTTTTTATCATTTGATATGACTAGAAAGAGGCTAGTTTGTGTATATATAGATTTGCTGTGGCCATGCTTGCTTGTTTCAGTGTAGATATAGGCTGAGATGGTTTGCTACTTAGTTATTTCTCTTAGTTACAAGCTGTACACAGTTAAGTGCTCATATATATATATATATATATGTGTGTGTGTGTGTGTATATATATATATATATATATATACACACAAAATTTTGTATGGCAAATAATTTTCATCTCATAAATACTACTATTTTTGTGGAAACAAAAAAGCATCACAAATATAGCTCTTGATAGTGAAAGTTCCTGATAAAAGAATTCACTTGTCGAAGCCTATGCCTGATGCTGTGCAAGCCATATACTGTATTTTGATAATGCTTATTAGCATATTGTTTTCTCAAACAATTAGTTGCAAAGAAGAACCATAAACAAAAGAAATATAGTGTGCAAATATCTATAAATGTTTTGAGCTGTTAATTTTCCGTTATTTAAAAAAAACAGTTTGGATAGCAGCCCAGTGTGAAAGCTCATGGGTACTATGCACAGTCTTGAATATGCATCACATGTAGACTTAGTTCCTTGCAGTACTACTGTTTTCTTGAAATAGGCATCAGCTATGTGCAATGCTTATTGTAGTAGCTAAAAAATGATTAGGAAAGCCTTCTAGCAGGCTACCTTAATTATTGAAACAGAAATGCATTTTGCTAACATGACAGCCTTGTCTACAAACTTTCCTCATTCGTTTTAACTTATACTGGTAGAAATCAAGTGTTTCTAAAACTGAATGCTATGCTACTATATATAAAGTATATATATATTTAAAAAAAATCTACACTGCGGCTTGCATACTGTGCGCCATAGTTGTAAGTATACTGTTGCTTGAAGCTGTATACAGGTCTAGCTTAATTTTATTCCTGCTGACTGCATATGGTCTTTTATTTTGTTATTTTCCTAGAGATACGCCCTTCAGAATGAGTCCTCTCACCTGCAGTGTCAGCCTAACACTTCTACTCAGAGCTGTTTCTCCAGTTCCCTTGTTTCTCCTCTGCAGCCTAGCTTGTAGAGATGCTTACTGCTCATGATCCACTACACGTAGAGAAGCAATGATTCCATGCTTATTCTTTCAGTACAATACATGCATTTTGTACGAGTATAGAACTGTCAATAATAATGTCTTTAGCCTCGTCCAGGCAGACATAGTTGAAATTTGGCATATCCAAATATTGCAGATCTATTCAAAATATGATTCCCCTTGAAGAAAGAGGGCTGTGAGGTGAAAGTTTTTGAATATATAGGTACATCTATATGTGTTTGTGTAGCAAATAATGTCTGTTATTTGACTTCTAAATGTAGGTACTTCAAGTGTAATTCAGGCATAATAACTATGCATGAAAGTATTGGGTGATTTAACTTTTAAGGTGATGGTGAATTATTCAATGCAAATTTTTTGTGGTTTGTAAACTAATAGTAACTGAAAGTGAGACTTGAAGGCGAACATTAAAGGCAGTATAAATGTAGAATCTCACAAGTTGTTTGAAGAAGGTTGAAGTGGCTACAAAACTTTTTTTAACTTTTTTTTTTAGTTAGGCTTCTTGGTTTTATTTTAATTGTTATTTTTGGAAAAGTGTAAGGGAATGTATCAGCTGATTCAAACCAAATATGATATTGTGTGTTGAACTGGAAGACCAACCATTTGAAAGGGAGAACCTTGTGCTGGGAAAGTAGGCTGTGTCAGGAATTTATAAGTATGCAGATTTTCTTCTAAGAATATCTTTTGTTGCTCTTTTATTCCTTACAGCTTTTTTTTTTTTTAATTCTGCTTGATTTTATACTGAGATTCTTTGTAAGCCGCATCTCGTTGCAACTTTAAAAGTAAAATGTATTTATATGAAAAGTTCTGTGTAACTATGTGGATTAGTTTGGGAACTCAGTTATGACTGAGTTTTGTTCAAATAAAAATACTTGATGATACAAGGAATAAATATAAGATCAGAAAATCTGTACCTATAAAGGTAAAAAAAAATTTCTGAATGTGAGGCTTACTTCATTAAAGTAATTATCTCAGTGCTTGTGTGTTTGTCAATTTACAGTGCAAAGTTACTGCATATAAAAAATACTGTTGTAAGACTTATGGTCTAGTATAGTTTCATATATCATATTTCACTTAAAATCTGTAAGATAACATGGATGGACTTTACATTTTTTAAAATTGTGTGATGGCTTTGATAATTCAGTTATTTTTCATTTGTTTTACTTAGAATTGATAAGGAGATGGAAGACAGAAGGCAAAAAGCCATTGAGGAGGTAATACATTTTTTTTATGCTATCAAATGTTGGTTCATTTTAGCCACTTACATTAACAAAAAAAAAAATCCATGTTTATTACAGGATTTCAAAATTTAGGAACCTATTATATTTTACTGGTAAGTAAAAAAATAATTTGGCGTCCTCATCCATTGCAGTTATAGTTGGAATCCATGTTGCTCTCTATCTTCTTTCATACACCTATTGGTCAAAATAGGAGATTATGTATCTTTCACGTTGGTTAATAGAAATGTTGCTGTAAGATAACTCTTACGAATCATTTTTATTTAATGATTGAACAAATGATAAAAATAACAGTTAAGTATTTTGTTTTCTCAGTAACTGTTAGTGTTAGGTGGTTACCACTGTCTTTTATTTGTCACACCCTTGAAAGTAAATCAAAATCTCTGATTTGTTTGTTTGTTTCTTCCAAAGTCTGTTTAGATGGAGGCAAGAATTTCTTTTTGCAGGATAGCTCACTTTTTTTTGGTTGCTGTTATTTTTAATTTTATCTTTTACCATCCAGTTGTTTAGGAGAGACTGAAAAGGAGATTGCTTCAAATCTTCACTATAGAAATCTTTAATGTTGTTTCAATTTCAACTTAAAAAATAGGTCTTTAATAAGCAAGTCTTCCTCAGTGTTATTGACCTGTTCATATTATGTCATGTTAGTATCTGTTTTAGTGCCTATAAACCAAAAAAGTTCTTTTATGATTCTATAAAGATGCTATGTAGCTGGCCTGCAGCTAAGATATTCTGTTGTTTTAAAGCTGCATTAAAAAGGATATTTCTTCTTTGTGAAGCATAACCTAATGAATTATGTAGCTGAATGGTTTGAAGCAATGTCTGATAGATAAAAATTATGCCTTTACTAGTTGGATGTTTTAAGCTGAGTTTTAAGCATTTAGTGCGAGAACAGGATTTGCCATGTGTTTCTTAAAGCTGTGTAATAGTGTTCATCTCCTGAACTTTTGGTTGTTCCTTCTGGATGCAATAGCTGAAGTGGTTTTGGCTCAAACAAAAACTGAGTGTAGGTGCCAGTACTCATAACTGTTTTGCTGCTAACCACTCTAGCCAAATATACCAATAATATCACCAAAAACCTTGATAGTCCAGGTTTTTTTTGGTACTGCAGTGTCTCCCTAATGCTTCTGTGAAACAGCTCAATTGTCGAAGCACAACAATTTAGCAAACTGAAGGTTTGAAAAGAATTATGTTAAATTAGAGTGCAGTAATTATATTGGCATAACTGTAGGGACACAATTCAGTTTTATGAACAAGTAATTAAAGCGTTAAATGAAATTGCTGTATAATTCTCACTCTGCAGGCTTTTAAGATCTCAGGTGTGATATATGACCCTGAACATGGGGATCCTTTTCAAATCAAGTTATTCTTCCTTAACTTCTCTGGGCTTGAAATATTTAAATGTATTTTTGGTGTAAGGGATAACCTTCTTTATAGATTTTTTTTTTTTGAGATGGAAGAGTTAAAATTCTTAAAATATAAATCTGTAAGTAGCAAAAGGTATGACAGAAGTTTGTCTTGTTTGGGGTGCTAATCTAAATTTGAGTCTGCTTTTTTTCTTTTAAATGCTAAGACCAATTCTTTCTATTCTACTCTAGTTTTTCACTAAAAGACTCATAGTTCCTTCTCCTTGGACTGAACATGAAGGGAAGCAAGTTTCTCAGTTTAATTCAACTAAATGTGAGTTGTTTGTGTGTCTACCTTGAATTCTCTAGCTTTTGAAAAATTAGCAAGCACAATTTTTCAATCTCAATTTAAATTTCAAGAACAAGTGATAAAAGATGGCACAATGGTTTGGTTTCTAGCTGTTCTCCTAGTGCTTTCTTCATTTAAAAATCTGGTATTATTACCAAATTTCACATAATTTCCACCTTTTTGATCTTTTGGATTTTGCTCTTAAATCTTTTTTCTTTTATAACTTCCCTTGGGCTGATTTAATTTATGCATACAGCATTGCTACTTTGCTGGTAATGGCCAAGTCTTCTACTGCTCTCTTCTCTCTTAATATTTGTAGCTCTGATTTATTATTATTATTATTATTATTATTATTATTATTATTATTCTGAGTGCTTTTCTGCCAATACAAATATATGAGAAACCAAGTTCCATATTTTTCTATAAATTTTCATCTCTTATGTAAATTCCTGTTGTCCTCTCAGGCTTGCTGTCATGTTATGTAGGGTTGTGAGTTTTCTGAATTAATTTAATTTACTCCATTATTAGTTTTTATTACTGATGTTGTTGTTATTAAGTTTTATACATAACCAACAGAGCATATGCTAAGTGGATTAGAAGCTGGATAAATGTCAGCTGTGAAGTATTGTTTGATAGGAAATTCTTTAATAGGCATTTGGGGATTTCTGCAAGACTGGAAAGAGACTTAAAAGTGTTAACGTATTTTATCAAGGGGATAAAATTTGCAGATAAATTGAAGATAAATTTTGATGCAAATGGTCATATAAAGTAATTAGAAAATTTGTTGATAGTGTTCCATTAAAACTTTGTGTGTATGTAGTTTTAAATGGTCAATTTTAAAATCTTTGCTTCTAGAGCAAAGAATGTAGGCCACAATCCTAGAGTGGGAGTTATTTGTGGCAGAGTGAGCAGCATGCTAAAATGGGCTAGATCTTTAACCATATAAACAGGGGATGGAGTGGTAGTTTCTTCATCTTTGTCTTTAAGTCAAGACTGCATGATTTTCTGGAAATGTCTTTTACTTAAACGGAGCTTGTTTGGCTAGGAACAAACTCGCTGCATTTTAAATGTCTTATAGGAGTTCACAGCAGACCATATGAATTTGGGGAAAATTGATGCTACTTCACTAAACGTTTTTGATTAGAAAGGTGCTGAAATTCTTGTAATCAACTATTACTGTAACCTTTCTGTAATACTCTTTTCTAGCTCTTCTAATTTCTCTCAAAGCTTGATACAAAAATTTTGCGTAATTGCACTAAATGTTCTAATTTACTGCCGTTACATTTTAAAACTCTATATGCAATGCATGTTTCAATTTAAGTTTTTATCTATTTTACAGGCATAGATCTAAATAACATTTCTCCAGTTGGAAGACAGCTAACTTTGCAGCCTGGAAAAAGCAATGGTTGGTTAAAAGCAATGTCTGAAACTAGAGGTTTTCTTTGAAGACAAATATCCCTGTTTTTTTTTCTTTTGGTATTTTGTTTCAAGAAGGCATTGAATTTTCTGTAGAAATGTTTCTGTAGAAGTGTTCTTGAACTGTGTGGTGATAATTTTAACATGTATTTCTCATAGCAATGCAAGTCTATTACATTGTTTCTCTCATGTTTTTTAGAAGCAAAAACAAAAGGTCTCTGTTGTAGACTGTAGAGTGCATTTTTTTCCAACTCAATGTATGCATTTTTGTGAAATAAAAAACAGTGAATATAAGCATTAGTTACATTTATGGATAAATTACAGTTTGAAGACACCTCTGATGTGTTTGATCATTTTGGGTTAGAGAATCTTGATTCTTTTCTGCCCCAAATAAATAGCTGACATCTTAGGATGCCTTTTAAAGTTATTTCGTTTTACTTACATACATAATTTTTTTTCTCTTGGTTACTCTGATCTTTCTCCCGGTTCATTTTGAAACCCACATTTCCTCAGAGGTCTCTCTCTTCAGTTAAGAATGCCTCTCTAGAGGGTTGTATGTTACAACCCTTTTTGCTTGTCTCTAGGCCTGAGTGTGCTGCATATAGTGTTGCCAAATCAGAATCCTAACCCTCATTAACTCTCTTCTTTATTGCAACTGTAACATTTAAGTAGCTCAATTGCAATGCATTTTAAAAGTGAATTTTTGTTTCTCTAGCTTTACTAAAATGTCAATGTAAACTAATTTTGTTGGTTTTATTCATTGCAGCTGCTTGTCAGACAATACTGTCTTTGCCCGTGGATTTTAATTTAGAGAAAATACTAGGTATGTTTCGTAATATCTAAATTTCATTATGAATGTATGAATAGAAAGTTTGTTTTATTGTTGTCTTTGGTTAGAAATGAAAGATCTAATCAAATATGGGAAACCTGTTGTGTGAATCGTAGTTTAAGTGAGTGTGTTCTTCTAAATAGTTATTGCTTTTTGCGTGGGACATTTGGCCTAAAATTGACACGACTAAATTGAGTGAAGACATAAAGACAAAAAATTATGTGGAGTGCAATTGGAAATTGATTAAGAATTATGAATGCAAAAAAGTTAGTAAACAAAAGAGTTTATTTGTTTTTTTAATAGAGTGCTTGCTTAACTTAGAGCTYGTCTACTTGCAGATTGCTGTCTGCAGAGCTCATAGCCCAGCCTTGCCTTGAGCAAAGCTATACTTTATTTCCATGCCTTTAATTTAATTTAAGCTTTGGTGGTTGCTACAAGTTGTGTGGTGGTTTAAAAATAAAAAAATAAAAAAATAAAAAGCTGTGGCTGCTGAGGAGGAAGACAGATTCCAGAATTAACTGTCTGATTGTAACTGCTACATAAAGAAATTGCTGTCAGCTTCTCGGGCAAGAGGACTGGAAGCCTCTTATGGTTCAGATAGGTGAATAATAGTATGGACAGTTCAAGAAGTTTTTGGCTGCTTGCTCTTATTTCAGCATTCAAGTTTTCAACCCCGACTCTGCTGGTTAAGCTGTTTGTGAAGTTGGGTTTAACTCAGTGAACAAAATTAAAACAAACAGAAAACTGGAACTCTATCTGTTGCTTTAGGGTTTGGCCTTAATGAATGTTGCCATCAATGAATAGTTTGTAAATTCATGAATTGATAACTCTCTTCACGCACTAGAAATAAAATTAGAATAGAGAAACAAAAAAATTTGTCACCATAAACATCAAAGCACATGGAAGACTTGAAAGAATCTTGTCTTGCTTAGACAGTATAATAACCCCCTTTAACATTCAAAATAAGAATACAGTTTTGGAAAAATGCCAATAAGTAGATACTAATCAATATGAAATTGTTATTTTAAAGAAAGCAATAAACTTCAAAATTAGAGCATGACAGGCAGAAGTGGGACCTTGGTAGGCTTTAGGACAGAAAGGACTTTTTGTAATGATTAACAAATGGTCCTTAGTAATGTATGGAGTAGGTACCTAGATTATAGTTGCTTGTTGTATTTGTCAATTGGATTAAATGTTTTAATTCAGTTATAAATGCCTGCTTAGTGGAAGGTTTATTTTCTTATATTCTGAACTTCTATCTGTAGATCTCATCTAGTGTGCTTTCTTATATACTGATCCATGGACACAGTGTGGACTTAGAGCTCTGTTGTAAATGATTATAATAGATTTCAGACCTACAGATCCCAAAACTTCTGACCCTATTCCAGAGCCTTTATAATGAAGAGAAAAGGAAAATGGACTATATTGAGCATAATGACCTTGAAATTAAGAAGGGATTGACTATATGCCCCTGGAAAGTGATAACTACATGTTGCAAAGAGGTCACTGGTAGAAATTTGTACTTTTAAAACATCCAGTTTAAACATCTAGTTTAAATATGATTATCTGGTGAGACTGTCTCTCTGTTTAGCCAAAACTTTTCTGATGCAATTTTATTTGGAAGCTCCAGTAATATGCAACTTGCATGATTTTCTGTAATGTTCTCTTTACAAAGAATGGAGAGAGATACATGCATCTCACTGACTGCACAGGAGGGAGTCTAGGTACTGGTTCAGATGTTTACAGCTATTCTCTAGATTTTCAAAGCCAGCAGAAGAGTTTCCATTCCAAAAAGTATAGTGGCAACACACCCCTAATAACAGAAAAGACATCTGAGTTATTTTGATTCTCTGTAAAGAGGTAGCCAAAAGGAATTCATGGATAATTTAAATTACAAGGGACCTCTGGAGGTCATCTTGTCCAACCTCTAGCTCAAAGCAGGTCCAGCTTTGAAGTTTCATTTGGTAATAATAAATAGTTTTAGCAGATATAGTCAGGATTGATGCT
Organism: Apteryx rowi; assembly: GCF_003343035.1. Lineage (NCBI taxonomy): Eukaryota > Metazoa > Chordata > Aves > Apterygiformes > Apterygidae > Apteryx > Apteryx rowi. The sequence continues at coordinate 1,053,963 of NW_020448185.1, forward strand.
GACCCCTGGAGTAGTGCTTTTAGTGAAAACGTTCCCAGCTTCTCAGGCAGGGATGTACATATAGCACTAATGGTTTCCATAAGCACAGACACAATGTATTATTAAGTTCAGGTCTGTAGCTGGAAAATTAATGCCAGAAGTCTATTCAATTTCTAGGTTGGCATTATGGGTTGTGGTGTTTTGTTTTGTTTGGGGGGGGGGGGGTGTTGAATGGCCAGATGCATAGTTTTCTCAGTTACACGTGAAGGAAGAGTGATTGCCACTGTACTTAGGCTGACCTATCTAAAATAGAGCTCTCAGCAAGATCAAAAGAATGGGTTATAAAATGAGACTAGGAAAAGCCTTAAGAAGCAGTAACTCGTAGACTACCTGGAAGGTAGAATTCATTAAGATTTCATCATCTTCTATTTGCTCTATGAATGATACAACTACAGAGGCAGCCATTGACCAACGGAGCATCATAACACAAAATGAAGCTCAGCTGTACCTAAACAGGATAGTTGCTTTATAAATAGCAATTTTTATCATAGTTGATGTCATAGTGACAGCCTGTCTTTCTGGGAATTACTTCCAAATGAGAGAAGTATTTGATTTTTAAATAGTAACATGCAAAATATTCTTTTCAGCTTGGCTAATGCTGTTAGAATTAAGCCACACTGTAACAGAATAGCTGAAATACGTTAAAGATGGCATCCAAAAAAGTTCTTACCGCCATTTTAATTTGGTTTATTTTTCCTTCCCAGAATTACACTGTTCAGGGAGGATTTCCCTGTCTACCATCTTTAGAGAGGAAAAAGGTGTTACTCTTGAACTACTTTCTATTGCTAATGTAAATCAGGAGTATGTATCTTAAATTTTGATTACAGGTCAGCATTGCATCATTAATAAAAGTGATGTTAGATAAATGTTTTTCATCTTCCCTCTTTATCTGGCATCTTTTTGCCAATATCATTTTGAAAAAAATGGCTGTTTCAGGTCATTCCTATTCAATCCATGTCAAAATGCAGGGAGGAAGGAGAGGATGTTTGCATGCGCTTGGATCGTAAAAATTCTTTTCCATTTTCAGAACTGTGGTTCCTGGACTGTGCAGTCTAGGTAGTTTGATAACAACTGTTAAGTGTTGTCGTACTTGTATTAGCTTGATATTTGTTACAACCTTTGTGGTCAGGAAAAATGTTCTAACATTTTAGTAGAGTTTTTGTGGGTTAGAGGGTGTTTTATAACATTTTCTGTCCTTTTCAATGTTCAATGAAGCAAAAGTTACTGATCTTTTAATTTTAAATCATTAACTGTATGCAAGGGTCAGATTTCTTCTTCCTGACCCTTCCTTGAACCTTTGGCCCCAGGTTCAGCACTCATTTATTGTAGAAGAAGGGAGCAGGACTCTCATTTTCTCACTTCATTTGGAAACAAACTTTTTCCCCCCACACACTTTTAGGTGAATATTTTAGAACTGACGAATTCGCAGATCAGTCTCAGGAAAATCTGAGCTCTTCTTCACTCAGAAGAAAGTTGTTTTTAGAAGAAAATGGAAGTGTATCTGAGTGTTTGTCCCCTTCTCTGCAAAGTCCGTGCAGTAGTCAGCCACTTGGAGTGCTTTGTTCAATAGATATATCTCCAGTCCGGTGCAGAAGCCCTCTGGAAACATCTAGTTCAGTAAGTAGCCTTTTGGGGGATGGAGGGATGAGAGTGTATGTCGACTTAGCARATACAAGAGGAGTACTTATGGCAGGCTTGTACCAGTTCTGTGTTCCAACAGGCTTCACAGGATGAATTACCATGGTTTTAGTAAGTTACAGCTGCTCGATGAGAGAATAGGTAGTAAATTAAAGTTTCTTCAAATTCCAATTTGAGAATACTTACGTGAATGGAAAATGTCTTGAAAGAGTATATATGAATATGATATATATGTATCACTGGTTATTTTTTATCACATATCAAATTATTATGTTGTGCTGCTATTCTTTTGCCTAGAAGAGATTGTGTTTTAATATATACTGTGCTGAAAAGCAAAGAGGAATTGATTCACAGTGCATGTAGCTTAAAGCATCTGGAATCCTTTTTTATGGTTTTCTATATACGTTAAGATTTGCTGAGAACATATGTGAGATCATTTCTTCATAAAATGTGTATATCAAAAAAAGGCCTGTTTAAATCCATGAATTACTTACTATCTACAATAATAGCTGATATGAACAGCTGATGTAATTGTTTCCCTTTGTTTGTAAACTCTTTTGTGATGGAAGAAATGACTCGGGATAGCCCTGTATGTTTGTTTAAAAGAATCTGTAAAACATGAACATCTGAACATCTTGGTGACAAAAGTGTGTTCTGAAAGCCTGGAAAGAATAGCACTGAGCTTTTCTTTAACTGAAAGTATGAAGAGCAGTATTTTTAAGGTGTTTTGTTTTTGTTTGTTTTTTTTTGAGTTGTATGTAAATAATTTTCTTTGGATAGTTACTCCTGCAAGTCAGATTTTGCCTGTTAGTGCATACCAGTTGTGATTTTCATGTTTCATGTAAAACAACAAAGCCCAGAACTTCTCTAGGAAAATTTTCAGCTTTGTATGAATATGAAAAAAAATTCCTTACTTTCTTACTTCTTTACTTTAAAAGCAAAGTAAACATCTGCATTAGGAGCTCAATATTGAATAACAAAACTGCTATGCTTACAGTGCCACATAGACGGATATAGTCTTTGAGTTTAGAGATTCAGCAATGCAAGACATATTATAATACAAAATGGATTTGGCAATTCAACACAATCTCATGTTAAATGAGACATTGAGCTGATAAGCATATAATCTCTCTCTCCTCCTGTTGTAAAAGCTCTGCTTCTCTGTATAAGATCAAAACTATAGCATTTAAAGTCCAAGTGGTGATTTCTGGCAGATAACCATGTCATCGGCACCTGAAAATATGCAAATGCCATAAAAGGTATTAGGTCTATAGAACAAATTTCTCCATATCTTTCCAGTCCTTATGTCAGTGTGTTGAGCTATGATATTTTATAGATGTGGAAATGTTGGCAATGGTTGGGGTTCTTATCACTTCAGATGTTCATGCTGTAAGTATCCCTGAGCTGCTTGCCCCCTACAGAGGGAACAGGCAATATAAATAGATGTTTGAACAGAGTGCTGGATGCACTTTTTTCTTTCCATTGATCAGAGAATATAGATGAATAGATAAATGTCCACATAATGTCTCTTTTTAAAATTAAGTAAGAGGAATCCTACTCCTGGATAGACATAGCACAACTAAACTGTTTTTGGTGGTATGTCTTCATCTGTTTGGAGGCAGAAGTGCATGCAAAAAAAGCTACTCCAGCAAGTGTGAGACTTTGCTATCTTTAAAAAAAAAATCAAAACAGAACAGAACAACCTCACTATGGTAAACTACTGAAGGATTCCTATGACATAGTTATACTGCTAAAAGTGATTTTTTTGCAACGTATACTGAAGCAAGACCACAACTTCTATTCACTTTTCATAAGGAAAATTATTTTGTCAGTGTATGAGCTAAAAATTTCAGAAAATGTGGATTCCATAAAAATATAAATAGTGGGCAGTTTTCATCTGCCATGATATGAGTAGAAAGTTGGGAGATGAAATACTTGCATGTATTTATGGATAACATGAATTCACTGATTACAGTTCTTGTAGTTTTTTAAATACAATAGATAATATAGTTTTACTTGATATTATTTACTTGGTATTATGTGACAGTTTGGGTGGATTGCTCTTTCCTGTGTTGAGTCATAAAGTGCAAGTAAAAGGTTGCAGCTGGAATATTTAAACTAATGTTATTGTACAGGATTAGTTATTCTCAGTATTGCCATATTAAGCATTTTAATCAAAAAACTCCTTGTATATTAATCTAAGATTACACTGTGGAAAAAAAAATACATTTTTAATTTTTATTGTTATTGAAGGGTCAATTTTCCTCCAGTCCTATTCAAGGAGGAGCAAGGGCTTATAGTCTGGGGAGCATAACCAGTCCCACATTTCCAGAGGGGTCCCCTGCGCATAATGGTTCTCCTACTTTTTCGCCAATTGCTTTCCATATAAGAAAGACACCATTGTCAGGTATGGCTTAAATATATGTGCATTTTTCTTTCTTGATTTGTCTATTCTGATTAAAACAAAACAAAAAAAARCAGGTGTGTTTTTTACTTCATCACTGGAACTTTTTTCTGTTCAGAGGCAAGGTAGTGGGTCTGGCAAACCAGCATGCTTGTTCTGTATGACACATTTGCTGTTTAGCAGCAAAATGTCATACTTATTTGAAACAGTGAAGTGTATCTACTTGCAAAAAACAATTAAAACTTTTTGAAAAAGGAATTGAGACATCATAGGAATGAACACAATGTAAATTATTAATCCTGGTCTGAGGAGAAGGTTTAAAGCCAGGTGTCAAATCTAAGACAGGTCACAGTTCTAATTTAGCCCCATCTGAAGCATTTTAATCTGGCAAAGAATGTTTAGCTTCAGTTTTCAAATTGTGATTCCCCAAAGATGATTTGAAAGGAACTGATTTAACCAGCAAAGAAATCAGGATGATTTGTAACCTTGTCRTTTCTCTAGAAAATTTCAGCATATAATGCTTCATACATTGCCTGGAAAGACTTAGGCCATATTTATGCATAATTTTGTTCTGATGAACCTTGTGGTATTTCAATACAATTGCACATAGAGACTGAGTAGGTGTTTTCCTACTTGTTTGATTTTCTTGAAAATTTTATTACTACTCAAAAATTTTGTGAATGCGTGTGTTTATATTTATTCTGAAAAACGCCACAGAACCAGCCTGCATCTGTTTTTCTGCAAGAGCAGTGTGGTATTGCCGTTTGAAAATGCAAGGCCTTTGACACAGCAAACTGAGTCATAGGAAACAAGTTTGATGGTAAAAATGGGTCTAGAACTTGCCTTTATCATTGTAGGCTAAATATTTTTTTAAGAAGTCTTTGGAGCTGGGAGGCAGTGCTCTGTGAAATGCTATGTAGTTGCCTTTAATTATTCTAAAGACCTGTAGGCTGTTGTAGGGCTTTCAGGATGCTGGCTTCTACTCCATCTTATATCTAATTGAATACTTCTTTCTTTTTTTTTTCTTTTTTTTTTCCCTCTCCTATGAACAGACCAAAGAAAATTTACATTTCGTTCTCCGGATATTCCTTCTRTTTCAAAGAGAATGACACCCCCAAGTACAAGAAGTCCTTATATAGATGGTTGTTCTCCAATTAAAAATTGTTCTCCTATGAGGCTTGGAGCATGTAGAGGAACTGGCCAGTATCAGACTTCTCTCATTAGAATACCATTTACTGTTGAAAATCACTGTGAGGAGGAGGAAGACAAGGAAAATGCATCTCCAGTAGAAGCTCGGTTCCCAGAAATGGATAATGGAATAAACTTATGTCATCAAGATGGTGATACTTTTGTGCGTGGTACACATCTAGTTGTTGCAACTGTGTCTATTGCACCAGATCACTCAGAAACTTGTGAACAAAGGTTGTCATCATTTCAGGATATAGAAGGCCTAAAGGAAAATAATACTGTAGATATGGCAGATGCAGCTGAACTGTCAGATGAGAACACTTGGATAAAAGAAACAATTGGCAATAGCAATGCACCAATGACCAGCTTTATGACGGGACTTACTTTCAGTATTGAGAACTCTCGCATGTGCATGTCGCCTCTTGCAGAAAGCAGTGCAATTCCTTGTGACAACAGTAGTATTCAGGTAAAAATAAAAAATTTTTTTTCTTATCTGTAAAACCAACTTGGCATACTATYATTTAATTTGTCTACCATTCTAGCCATAATTGTCTGGTTTCTCTTACTGGATGTGGCACACAGGTTGTATTGGGATTTTTTTCCATCTTTTCTTTTCTCCAGTGGAATTGGCATAACAGTTATAAATGATTTTTGTGTTACTACATACAGTAATAGATTTAACTTAATCCAAGCTACTTGAATTCTGGCTGACCTGTTTACAACCTGCTTTTGTTACTAACGGATATATCTAGTTGGTTTGTGTGATTAAGTTGTGTTAATGAAATGTAAGTCTTATCAGGTATGAGAATTTGAAAAGTTTATTAGCAATAAATTGCTATACATTTTAAAGCTCTGTTTCTTGCTTTTAGGTAGACAGTGGCTATAATACACAGACATGTGGAAGCAGCATTATGGATACTGCTGGGGCTGAGAACAGTTGCAGAGAAACTGATGTGAATACACATGTGTTTCAGAATAAATCTCAGCTTCTCAGAACAAAGGTAGGAGTTACACTGTAGAACAAAAGTGATAGCTTTTCCACCTACAGCTTCTATTCCCTATTTTCTTCAGTTTCGGGAAGTTTGAGACAGACTGTCAGGCCAATAATGAGCCAGAGAGCATGTTCATTTAGTTGCATTTCAGATATGTGGAAAACAAGGAATAAATGCAGGATAAATAGAAAACTGCCCACAAAATTAATGTGTTGTATGACAGTGGCAAAGGTAGTTTCAGGGAAAACTGAGGTAAATGCATGAAAAATACGTTGTGATGTTGCTTATGGCTTTTGATGCATGGTAGTCTGTGGCCCTTATTTTTGTTTCTGTTGTTCTTACTGTCTTTCTGTTGCCAGATTATAAAAAGATTCAAGCAAGCCCATTCAGTACTGATTTCATTTTTGTATCTGGGGTGTTAACCACTTCCTTCCTACTATCATCTGGTGCAAAGATGTTTCATGGTAGAGAGTGGATTGAAGGTGTCTCATAGACCGATAACATCAAAACTTGACTCTGCTTACCTAGGAATTTGATTAGGATAGTTGTGCCCTTACAGGAAGAATAGGTACTTTTTTTTTTCCATTAACTTCCAGAAATACCTATTTCTTCTGAGGTCTTGTTCCTCAGAAGTCATCCTGTTGGACATAGGTTCCACAGGTGAGTGTATCCATCAGAATCAAATTCCTTATACCTGTCCTGGAGGCTCCCCAATGCCATGCAACTTTCCAGATATTACTAGAATAAATTTTCCCTCTTACGATTTCCTCCTGCTTCCTCTGCCACAAACTGAGTAGGTCAGGAAGTTGCTTGCATCCTGTACAGCATCTCTGATTCTTTAAGATATATTGTCCATGTTTATACTTTGACCTGTTTTCTTCAGCCACTGTTGGTCTTTCAATTACTAGATCCTGATTGTTAAGTCCAACTTTATAATTTGGATGAGGATTTAAGTGTGAAGGCATTTAGTGCTTCTTGCAACTTTCACAACAGAGAACCCACAGAGAATGGAAAGAAAAACATGGATTTTGCTGGCCAGAAGTATCTAGTTGGCTCATTCAGAGCATGTGTGCGCTAAGAAAATACTTTTGCTGACAGCACATCTTAAAAAAGTGAGGAGAAAGCAATGTCTTTCATTTCTTTTTCATTTCAGAGTGGAGAGATGTGAGGCTAAGGCTAACTGTGACCTGAAATTTGCAGATATTAAGTTTGGATCTTGTTCTATTTGGGGAACTTTTATGAAAATGGTGTTAAAATAAACTTCTCCTTATCAACCTAGGAGTGTTCTGTTTTAAAACATAAGGACAATCAGTTGCTGAGAGCAAAATCTCCGGAGAAGCAATCCTGTTTTCATAAAGCAAAAAAGCATAATATAATATTTGGTCAAAATGCAACTTGCAACATTTCTACCTGGAAACATAACAATGAAAATCAAATTCAGGGATTTCACAAAAATGGTATGTAGTTTTCTGATTGAGAACTTAAATTGTGTTGTATAATAACTGTTTATTGTATATTACCTTAGTTACCTGGATTGTATATACTCTTTTGCTTCCTTAATACAAGTGTAATGAATTGTCTGGTATATATCTGGGGAATTTATAACTCATTTGGGTTTTTTTTCAGGTCCCATTAAACACATTTATTAGTATCATTAAGTGATCCATTTGAAAACTGAGAATGGCTAGACTTGCTTGGTATAAAGATATAGTGATTTTTTTTTTCCTAAATGTGTTCCTTCTGTGATTAGAGGTAGATTCTTTGAGGAGGTATGTTGTTTTGAAAGTTTGGATATAACTTCAGCTTCAGGAGAAATACTTTGGACAGACTGACCAAATCCAGTGTAACTTGTATAGGAGCTATTGTAACTGCAAAAGCGCCTACATTTTAAGACACAATGCCTAAAGGTGTGAGGGAAACTTTTCTCTGGGAGAGAGGGTAAGAAGGGAGGATCAGTTTCGATTTGGATGGCTTTTTCCCTCATCAGGTTCGTTGTGTGGCTGCAGGAGTACTAGTACTGATATCAAGAAAACGTCAGTAGACGGGAAGGAACTGCTGGAGATATGAGGAGAGTGGGGTTGGGGAACAGGATGGGGACGAGTGCCTGTCAGTGTCAGCCTAAAGTAACGGTGAGGGAACTATGGCATGATTCTCACTAGGAGAGAATAAAACTAGTTCCAGAGCTAGCTCCCTGTACCCTGCGTATGTTTTAAAGTAGGCTGCAAACTGTTAAAAATGGGTGTTTTGATTTAATACTAGGCTAGTCCTTTTAATTAAGGTTATCTTGGTGAACAGCTGAATGAAATTTCAATTCCAGTTATGGAAGTAATGTATATTTGCACAGTTAAAAAAAAAGTTCAATTATCTTAGTAATAAGATAAGCTTTATGACAGAAGTGCCCTTGGCAGTTCTTTGAATGTTTTGGGGKTTTTTTCCCCCCTGGTTTGAGAGAAACTAGGAAAAGGACAGGTGACAGAAATTTCTTATTAGGAAAGTAGTATCTCTTCCCTTTAAACAAGAAGTTCTTAATCCTAAAAGTGTATATTCATTAGTTAGCTTTATCATGAGCTTAAATAAGATATACTACTGGTTACCTTAATCTTAAATGATAGTATTATTAAAGTAATTGTATTACCACTCATCTTGAAGATCACCTGACTCCACTAATGTCTCATAAGAGCACTGATTACCAAATTGATGCTTTGGTATCCTTTCAGAAAAACACTAGCAGGTACTATGAAGTTAATTGGTCTTAGTACATCATTAAGGAAAGTGTGCAACCTTTCTTCTATTGAAGTAAACAATTACACTTCTATTTCACTCTTGCATTGAAGTCCAAATTCTATTATACCTGCTTACAGAAATTATTAACATTTTTAGAATAGAAATACAGAAATAGAAATAAAATTTTTAAATGCCAGTTATTGCAAAAAGCATTAATAAAAACAAATTATCTTGATAGTGTCAACAAAACTGTCGATGACCAGAAGTCATGGAATGAGGGGGTCTGGAAGCCCCGACCTCCTAATCAAATCAGATTGGGTAAAATATGGTTGGATCTGTTTAAAAGAACCTTTTGGGATTTATGGATGTGAATGGGGAGGGGGAAAAAAAGAAAAAAGAAACATTTGGTTTCCAGCCCTACTGATTCAGAGTGGAAGAAAAGAGAGAAAAGGAAAACACTAGAGCTCTACAAATGTATAATTGTGAAATTTTAAAGTAAGCTTTGCTGGATTCATCAAAAAGAAAAGTCCATTCTACTAATTGTTCCAGTTGAAGTGGTTTTTCTTTCTTTTTATAGCAAGGATATCCAGTCCCAGGATACTGGATGGAAATTCTGCCTCCTATTCTGTTCAACAACCCACAGAAGTGCCTGTATCAAAGTGATTAGAGCATGGCTGATGAGTAGGTTTTATACATTAAGCCTGAAACAGAATCAGTATGATCCAAATTTGGAGGCAACTGACAGCATTTTAAAAAAACTTCGAAAGAGGAAATATGAACAGTATTTTATGGCATTAAAAAGCAGTGTCAGAACTGAGACTTGTGTACAAATGTTGTATGAATAGAGCAGTTCTTCAGAAGTTGTTTCATCAATACCTTACCAGTGATGGCTTTGGAAACAGTAAACTTAAACAGGGAAACACCATCAATAAAATGTCATTTAGTCTTAGTTCTAACATTGCAAAAAAAAAAAAAAAATTAATTTTAACCAACAAATCTGAGATGGATTATTTTTACTTCCATAACAATTTAATCAATATTTCTGTAATATGTTTTTGAGTAATACAGGGATTGATAATTAAACTAATGTCCTGATGAATTATCTATACTTGATCTTGAAACTGTGCCTTACTAAAACCTGGAAATACACTGAATTGGTAACTTTTAGAGAATTAATTTTGTAAACCAGTTTGGGTAGAGAAGAAACGTATACTTCTGGAAGAATGAATGAGTTGAATAGGGCATTCAAAATGTTCTTGGCTTTAGTTTATAAGGTTTGTAGTTCGAAAGCAAGACCCAAATTCTTGTCAGAGATTTAAAGTTATTTGTCACCTTGCTTCTTTTCTGTTACCCATGATAATTCACTTAACAATACCTAATCAATTGAAAGAACAAACTTCCAGAATGTGCAAAGGATTTATTTTTTGCAAGTGTGAGAATTATGAATACTAACACCTGTCAATGTAAAGGAGGAGATAGCAGGGTAGTCCAAGTTATGACCCATTTCTGAACTGTTCTGTGTAAGATGAGTGATTAAAATGTGGTTTTATTTTTTTAATTAAGCTTTTTGATTCTTTGTAGTGGTATGTTCAATGATCAAAGGCTTTCAAAGTGGTTTCAAATAAAGCAATCACTAAAATACTTAATTGCACCCTTCATGAGTTTTTTCTTAAAAGTAAGGGAAAGTTACCTCACTAACAGGTGAAATGAGATGTAAGACCCCTCTTCCCCCCCCCCACCATAAACTGTATGTGTTGTCTCCTGTTTTACAGTCTTCAAATAGATTGTAGCAAGAAGGAATTGGAATTATTTATTTTAAACATAATAAAAAATATGCAAGTCTTCTTATGTAATCTTCTGATAGAGGAAATCTACTGTATAAATTATTGTGGAATCATTTGAACATTTGGTTTCTCTAGTTTTACTTAATGCGTTGGTTGGCACATATTGCACAAAATGGCCATTGTTTACATTAAATTAACTTCAGTAGTTTTAACAAGAGTCTTATAACATGGATAATAATTGTAAATTGAGTGATGAAACAGAATAAAGACCTGTCTCTCTCACATACCTAGGTGGTTTGTATTTAGTGTGGTGCTAGTTTGCAGCATCTTTCGTTTTCATGTTGCTGTCACGTGTGTATGTGTGTTTGGGTGTGTTTGTGGGGGGGAGTATTGGGAACAGGGAGAGAGACTGGGGACAGGCAAAAGGAGCTCCAGTATCTGGCAAGCTTTTGCTCCAGTATAAATAGTTCAATAGTGGTTTAACATTCTTATGTTCTATGGTGTTGAATTAAAAGTGCAATGCCAATTATAGTGCTCCATACATTTTTTTCTTAAAGCTAGATTTTACTTTTAAGTGTCAGAATAAGCCTTTCAGGATAATGGTGCCAGGATTCAGAAGTGTCTTTCATAGAGTGTGTTTTTTCTATTGCAATTAGTTAAACATGTTAATTGTCTCCTTATGATGCCTTTATAAATACCTACTTTATAAATCTGATCAAATTCTTTGTAATGACAGCAGTCAGTGAACTGAGTAAATGTTGCCAAGTGGCAACCATATAGTGATCATCTTTGAGCCATTGATTAAAGAAACCACTGAGGAGTGAGTTGCTAGTGTAGAAGTTCATGAGTTATAATTCTTGATTAAGATTTTGGTAAAAATCTGTAATATCTGGGATTGCAGTTTCTCAGCAGTGTGAGCTAGGAATTGGCACTAGCAGATGAGTAGGTCTATGGTGCTGAAGCTAAAAGGAAAACTGTTGTAATTCCAAGCAATTTGGAGGACAGTTAGCTGAAATGAACTTCCAGAACTCTATAGCTGCTCCCTTGAAGAAAGCTTGGTCTCCCAAGTCACTGTGGTGGGAGTTCAATGCTAAGTCAGGAGCATTCTTAAATTACTTTAGTCCTCACCTCACAGCACACAAAATATGACTAAGTTGTGACTAAGTAGCCAGATGAACTAAGCTTGACCGTAATGATGCAGTCCACCAAGGCATAAAACCTTTGTTTTCCGGGAAGTCTAAGTAGTGAAGTGCAACCAACGTCTTGGCAACATAGGCAGAATCATCACCAAAACTTTACTTGTGTGCACTTCATGAAGTTGATAGTTTCCACCCTTATATTTAAGGCAGTTTATTTGTGGCTAAGCAGCAATCTTAAATTGCCTGAAGTTCTAGGACAAAGACTAAACACACTTATGGTATGGCTTATCTCTTCACTGTACACTGTGTGCATGCATGCACACATGCCATTAATCTAGTGTGAGAGAAAACTTTCTCAGAAGCTACTATAAGTTTACAGAATTTATCTTTCAAGAGCAAATTCTGTTCTCTCTTCTTTAGTACCTCAGAATTGAAAGGAAAAATTTTGCTTGTTACTGGCCTTCTTAAAAGAATGCAGTGAAGACAGAAAAGACTGATTTTTGTTTAGCTACAGTGTTTGCTGCTGTCCAGCCTTTTACAAAGAGGAGAGCTTGTTAATTGTGGTGATGTACCCAGCTGAAAATTTTGTGACTACTCGGGCACCTGCAGCAAAATTCTTCATGGGCTTACTTTTAAAGAACATAACTCAGGTTGTTCCTTGCTACTAAGCTATATAGGTTACCTTATCAGGATATTATCTTCAGAAATCCTTTATCTTACTGTTACTTGTAACTTTTATTAGCAACACCTTTTTTTAACTGTTTTCTATCCTAACAGCTTTGTGCTTTGTTACAGAAGGGTACAGTTAATTATTGTAAGGTTACTTTTGCCAGCTGTTGAATTCAGTTGCTTTTATCTAAGAAACTGAATGCCTAATGTAAATCTCCTAGCAATGATATTCTTGCTTTCTCCTTCTGAATGGTTATACTTTCAATTAGCTTCCTTGGATAAATCATGATCAAAGCGGTATATTAAAAGATTGGCAAAAGAATGGTGAACAAAGGATGTAGAAGTGAGAGAGACTGAGTATTGCTGTGGTAGAGATGGGTTTGTTTCATTTTAAACCCTGAATCTTACCCCTTTGAGCATGCTGGCTCAAAACGAAAAGAGAAACTATCAAGCATTAGCAAAGTCTAATGGTTTACAGCATTACTGTATGGGGAAGGCTGCTGCTTTCAACCTGTTTTTTGAAAGTCAAGGTGTTTATCTTACCATTACAAAGTAACAATGGTAGTGAGTAAATTTACAGCAAAAATTGTTCCACTGAATACAGCAAACTGATTCTTGAATGTCTTCCACTAGTAGTGGAAACTTCTATGAAATTGATGTTGAGGAATACATAGTTGCTACAGTGCTGTATTCAAAAAAAAAATCTACATTGTTAGAGGTCATACAGGTACTTAATGCCAGATTTAAGAAAACAAACAAACAAAACAACCAACATCCTGGGAATATTCCTTCACTTTCCAGAAGTATTTATTTTCACCCATAAGACAAACTATAGACATGCTTGATTTGAAAACAAAATGTGCTCTTGCATACATACATGTACTTGTAAAAAAAAAAAAAAAAAAAATTTAAAATCCAGAGTTCTATAAATTATTATGTATTTGAAAGTAAACATAAAATCTGTTTCTAGCAGTTTGTTTGTAAGGAAAAATATGTAAATACAAACAATTCATGTGTGAGTTTTTAATAAAATTCTATCCAGCTATTTTTGTAATTTCTTTTTCTTTTTCTCTGGTTCATTGCTGACACTTGCCTCTGTAGTTGGATTTGCAGGCACATCTTTTCCTGGTATCTACAGTAACATAGAATTAAAAGTCAGAAAAGTGTTAAATCAAAATTTTAGCTTATACTATATATATTTTAGAAATTAAATAGTTTTATGTTATCCTGATAAAACTTATAGAGGGTTTGTAGAAGTAAATTCAAAGACCATATCAACATCAGCAAATTCTTATAGTAGTCATCCAAAAAAGGGGTCTGCCATCATAAAACTATCACAGCTGAAGTAAAACCTGGGAAAAAAGTAGRGAGTTCTGTACAACAAACAGCACTCCTCCCCATTAATTTATTGCTACGCTTCTTTTGCAGCGGGTATGTCATAGGATTACACAGTGCTTTTTCAGTTGTTTTGCCATGCCTTAGCTTGCAAGGAAGTGGTAGCTGTGGAATGAGAGATGTGAAAACAGGACTTAAGGCAAAAGGCAGATTGAAGTTCTGCTGGTATCAAGCACAGCACCAGACAGTCTCAACATGTAGTTGGGGACACTGCATAGGGAAAAGGGATGTAGATTCAGTAGAAACTGGAAAAACTTGAAATAAGTGGAAGACAGACTCTACCTGCAATGAGAAGAAGCTAGAATCTAAAACAGTTAACACCAGAGAGATATAGCATTAGGATGTTATAGCTCTTACACCATTAGTGATAGATACTTTTACATGGTGGAAGTTTTAAGAAAGGACTGACATTTATATACCTCTTTATGCTCCTCAAAGAGCCAGCAATTGTACAGACTTCCCTGGGTGCCCTCAGAATTCTGAGCTACTATCAGTTACACAGTAATTTACTGGAACTAAAGAGAGTTCTACTGAGTTTTTACAGTTAAAAAAACAAACAMCCCCCCCCCMCACACACACACACAAAAAACAGAACTGTGAAATTCAAGAGATCTTCAGCAAATCTTTAGCAAATCATCATCTTTCCCATCACTGGAAATATAAAATTTTCAAGAAAAAATTTAATTCAAATTTAATTTAGAATCCTTCATTCTTTTCAAAAGTCAGTGAAGTGAAAGCAGATCTGTGTTTTGTTGAGAGCAGATATGAAGTAATCGCTACACTCTGCTGCTAAATATATAAGTTAAATCTTCAATTGTACTGTAAGATTACTGAAGGGTAATATATTTCAATGAGTCACAAAACCTGTGCCTTACCTTTGGTTCTACCAATACCATGCGAATTTTCTGATGTTGGATGTTAGAAGCATCTAACATAATGTTCACTTTAACTTTGTCAAATATACGGAATGTTGTGTCTTCCACAGTAAGTGATGGTACCTAGAAGTTCAAATTTTATATAAATACTTACTGCTTATAGTGCATCTTATTTTTATAAAAGCATATTTTTATGCAGAATTTTTAATGTTACATGCTAATAAAATTAAGACAAATTATAGTCATGAATGTCCAGTGTGTCCTGGTACATAGTATATGTGATTTTGCAGTACTTATTCAGATAGTTAGGTATCAATACCTAACCTTAATACCTACCTTACAGAAACCCCTTCCTCCTTCAGAACCTTTTTTATTTAAACAGTCTTATAAAGATGACCATGGTGGCAGTACAGATTCATTTAATAAACTTGTTTTTACAGAAGACTCCACTACCCTCCAAAGCCAGGTGGAACAGATTTTAGTCATTCTGATCAGTTACCAAATCAAAAAATAAAGGTAATTAAGAACAAACCTTATAAAGCATACCTCACTGTTGTAATCAAGTCTTGGTTTTGTTTTATCTTTTTCTTCAAAAAAGACTGTTCCTTCTAACCCGTATTTGGGAATCAGGACCACAATTGCGTTCTTTCTTACAAATAATATATATGCGTCTTCATTCACCTCTCCTTTGGTTTTGAAGAACAGCTACAATGAAAGTAATATATAAGAAGAACACTATAACATTCTCTTATGGATTATAAATAATATTGGCTTATGAAAGTAAAACATTCATGAGCAAATACAAATTATATGTAGTAATCATTACAAAACTTATATTAAAGCAGATTCAAATAATCCTATAAGCTTTTTTATAATACCATTGTAATATTAAGCATTTACCATATTTATAAAAAACAAAAAGTAAAAAATTCTCAAGATGCCATTATGCTTATTTTTTCCAGAACTAGCACTGTAATTTTGAAGCTTTTTACCAAAGAAACAGCACTCATGTTCTTAATCATTCCTGCAGACTTGATTTGTTATTGCCATACAACGTACAATGCAATTGCTATGACTCAATATTCCCCTCTCTTCCTTTAAAAAGAACATGAATTTTCCACAGTTAATCCTCACATCTCAGAACTACTTACCTGTGTATGGAATGCAACAGATGCTCTTTGTGCATACTGAGCCATTTTATGTCGGTAATTGAGATTTTTACAGAGATCTGCTAGTTTGTGTTTATCTGTAAGTTCTGGGTATGTACTGTCTGCTCCTATAGCCACTGCCAAAAGCCGATGTACTATAATGTCAGCATACCTGCAAAAAACAGATTAAATGATTGATGATGCATCAAAATGCTTTCTTAAAAAAAAAAAAATCTGAACATTATTTAGTTCTTATAGATGGTATGGACCAAAAAGCCTTTGTAATACTGATAGTCTGCTGCTAACTCTGTGTTAATTCAAGATCACATTCTCTTTGTTGACCAAAGATATACTCTGCTGAGGCAGAATGGACTGTACTGCTTTCTTCTTCATCTAATAGTAAAGAATTTTTATGCTTTACTACGAGAGCCCGTATTGTTGAAGGTTTACAAAGATGAAACAGCCTGATTTTTGGACTCAAGAATGATGTTTCACTGTGACAGCTTAAGCCGCTCCCTCTTCCCTTTCACATGAAGTAGGCAAATTCAGTGTAGATTGGTACTTCAGTACCGTAGATCTTCAAAGCATAATTGCACTGAATTTTCCTGGTAGGTAACTTTTATTAGAACTTGAGCCAAGAACTTTTGAACAGGTCTGTTAGGAACTGAAATTTACAGTAAGGACACTTAGAAGCTCCACAAATTATCCACACGTATTGCATAGGAATTTCATTCCCCATAAGAGATTTCACTTGAAATGTTTAAGGAACAAAATAAAATGACAATTATTTTATTTAAAACTTAGCTATTTCTTGGTTTAAAAAAAAAAAAAGTAAAAATAAACCAATTTTTAAGAGGCACCTTAATATGTATACTTATAAGCAATTTCATTATAATGTCTCAGGGAAGTAGTAAGTTTTCAATTAACATTGCTTTTATATGTAAAATGCAGTCTCCTTACAAGTTTACATTATGATAATATTTTGCAACACAGTTCCCACCTGAAAATGACTGGCCAAGTTCTGCCTCAGTCTCTTGTTGACTTATTAATCCTAAGTGGTCAAAAATGCACTTTTATGCCAGAGATATGCATTAGGGATATATTGCTCAATCATTTTTAACTTGTGAGTCTTTATCAGATCTTTATCAGGAATAGTCTACCTAAGAGTATAGAAGGAGTTAAATGAAGACAGATCACCACGTAAGCCATTGCTTTTCCAATTCAAAACTGAAGAACTTACGTAAAGTAACTGAACAGAAACAGCATTTTTTTAAATGGAAAACAACATAGTGTAAAATAGTACTTCTTAACATATAAATCACTTTCTCTTTTGTCCCCTGAAACTTTTCTAAAATAAAAGTACCTTCTAATGGGTGAGGTAAAGTGTGTATAAATAGGTGATGCTAAGCCATAGTGATGAAAATCATTATCCATTCCAGAACAGAAATAAACAGCTTGCATCATGCATCGAGTGGTTAAAATTCGCAACAGTGTATTTAGGTATGGGAAAGCAGGAGACTCAGCTTTGTCTAAAGACTCAGCTAATGCCTTYGCCGAATCTGTCTTAATTTCCAAATTCTGCAGGGAGGGGAAAAAAAAAAAAAAAGTCAGGCATTAGTGGCAAATCTTAACAGAGTATAAGCAGCAATACAACAGCTAAATCCACATTGATCATAACAGCGCAAGTATCATACCAGCTAAATTCTGAAGCATAGCCGACCTAATGGAATGGCATTATAAAAACCAACCAAACCAAAAAAAACCCCAAACCCATGCACATACCTCTCCCTTATTTTCATTAGTGCTCTACACATACAGTGGAAGGCTAAGTCAGTAGTCTAGGAACTCAGAAAAGGCAGAAGTTCAGAACTAAGAATCATTTTATGCTAATATTAACAAGGTTATCGTTTCTTTTAGCTAGCTTTTTTCCATCCCTTTACTGAATACTAAATCAGAAAGGATATGCAAAAATAATAATAAATGGTAAAACTATGGGGTGACCCACAATTATATTTCATTTGTACCACATTCAAAAATTTTCATCCAAGTACAATGTAAGCACTAATCAATCTTGTATTTCTGCCACAGAAGTTTTAAAACATATACTCAGAAAAATGACCTGTAAAACTGTTAGTATATGGCATTAAGCTTGTTCCATGTCGGCCAGTGATCTTTGTCAAAGTACAGATAGTGTGAAAATAAAACACATTTTTAATTTCCAGTCCCACAGAGTCAGTTTCATCACAAGATCAGTAGAAAGTTCTTTCCTTCATGCACTGGCAACAAAAGATTGTTCTACAGATCAAAGTATGTTTTTATTATGGTAAAGTAACTGAATGTTTACCAATAAAGCATAACAAAATTTTACCCCCCAATTGTATTGGTTCTGTCATACGAGTAGATAAAAGTAACTTTGGTTTTAGAAAAGGTCCTTTTCTATGCAGAGAAATTTAGGCTTCTGAGAAAAACAGTACTTTTTAAAATCATTTTCAGAATAGAAGGGAAATCATTATTCCAGGTATATAGCAGGGGAAAGTGAAATGGGCTGGGTTTTGTTCATCTAAAATATTACAGTGGTAAAATTTAGGAGTTTCTTGTACCTAGAGGGGGAAAAAAAAAAAAAGCAGGGGTCGTGGGGGACAGAGTTTCAGGGAAAGGAATTTTTAATGCATGATCGTTAACCTACTCTAAAAGTTTAGCTCAAATGAGGACTACAAGGAATCTCAGATAGAAACATCCTGAAATCATTTTCCATTTCAGGCTTTGTAATTAAATCAGACTTTTTCCAGGCTATAACAACCTCTAGCTGATCTAAGGAGAGGATGGAAACTATAAACACATCTGAACACATTTTCTTACTTCCTGACTTTAACTGAGATGTGTTATTTGATGTGACTGACCAGTTTTTAAGTAGATCAATAGTGTATATGGAACCAGCCAAAACCAGGTTTATAAAGCACATCTGGCTTGGAGAGGAGAAACTTTTCAAAGCACACAGCAGTTACAATACAAAAGACTCAAAGAGTGTTTTGCTTCCTTTACCTGAGAAAGGGTCTTTAAAAAGCACAAGACTGATCCTTTCATCTCGAGATACAGATGCGTTGCTGCAAGTACTAGCAGTCTCAAAATATAGCAAATAATACACTTTGAAAATAATACTTTCCAACACTTATTCTTTGGAAAGCAGCTAATCAGAAAGAAAGCACAGCTTTTCATAATTAACTCACTTCATTAGTATAGTAAAAACTTGCCTTAGACTTTGCTGCCTTCACAAGTATGTCATAATTTGATGGGGGAGGAGCAGGATGTTTTCGGAGCAAGGCAAACTCTGAGAACTCATCATATATTTTTTGTGCTACAGAGATATTGGCAAGCAACATGAACTCTTCAACCATGGAATTTGTTTCTCTATCAACAGAAAATATTTTGTATTGTTAGAAAAGCATTAAATTATAAATTTGCTTTGAGTGCCTAAAGAAGAAGCATTTCCCCATTCTGACAATATTATAAACAGTAAACTCATGTCTTTGAACTTTTATACAAAACAAGTAGGCAAACATTTTTAAGCATAAAAACATAACATAAATATTTATTAAGTTTCAAATGCTGAGAGGCAGAATAAAAAAATGCAAAGAAATACTCAAAAAAAAATCACAAATTATATTAAAGAAAAGTGCACTTTAAAATGGCATTGCTATCTCCAAAGATACCATCAGCTAAGTCTCTTTATTTCTGCTGAAGTGATTTAATAGTGCTGTTCCGATATCAAGCATATTAAGTTTAAAAGCACCATGTTGCACAGCATAAAGTTATGAAAGTACAGATAACAGAGGGTAGATTTTGGCACAGAAACTGAGTAGTACTGAGAGAAAATAAGTATCTAGCTTCAAAAATTTGAATCACTAGCTCCCTTTCTAAACTCCTTTGTAAGATCCTCTGTACCACTCTGCACATGTGCAGTAAGTGCTCTGCTGTTGCTGCAGGACACCAGATTCCACCTCCTCTCCTTTGTTACTAACATTAGGAGAGCATCACAGATAACTCAGTGGGACAGCAAGAGTTAGGAACCTACCATTCCATTAAATCAGTAGTAAGGACTTAAATTCCTAAATGAAGCATATAGTTAAGGCTTGGGATATAAGAGATTTTACCAGTTTTTATACTTCATAAATAGTGTAAAATACACAGAACTGACTTTTCTAGGATTATTGTCCTGCACTAGTATATAAACTTTGTACACCCTTAAGTGCAAATTAGCTACTCAAACACCCCTTTCCCTTCAGTTACCTCCCTGCCCCAAATTAACCGGCTGAGGAAAATAAGAGGGCATACTTAAGCTCCTTAGTTTGTAGATCAATGGGATCGTGAGTTTCACTGTCCATGTGGAAACGAACTTCTGGTGAGGAAAGTGTTAAAGCTCTGGAAGACAGTAAGTGGAATCAATGAATTACAACAAAGCAGAAATGGCAACTAGGTTGCAGGCCTGCGAACATCATCAGGGTTTGATAGGAAAATGTAATTTAAAATTAGCAGAAATTTAAAATAAATATTTAAAGTTAGTGTTCAAATTAGCAGAATGTACAGTGTTGGCATACCTTAGCTAACTTCACAAATTTAAAATGCTACTTCTCTAGTTGTGTTTTTATAATGACTGCATGAGATCCATATTCCTGATTTGTTCTGCCAGAAGAAGGAAAAGTTAGCATTCTCAGTTTATATTTTAGGGGGAATGAAGATACCTATGTTTATCCAAATCAAAATGGCAAAACGCTTTTCTTTCAAATGTTTTTTACTGGAAAATAGACACAAAAGAACATTATAAAGTTTGACAGCAATAAATAGCCAGAAAAGAAAGGAAATAAAAGGTAACGGAGACACTGAATAGATTACCCATTATCAATTCTTTTCTTCTTCAGAATTTTTGCTAATTTGTTTAGTCCACGTAAGCTGGTAGTAACATCATCATTCATGCCTGCTGAATCAATTCTCATCTGTGCTTCAGCATATGTGAGAGATGCCTTGAAAAGAAAAAAAATAAAGACAGCATCATGCATAATTGAATAATGAACAGCAGAACATTCTTCTGTCTTGCAGAAACTGCAGTGTATTGTCAAAGCTGCTTCACAGCAATATGAAACTTTACATTCAACACCTAAATGCATGTCATTCTCAAAGACTAATGGTCAAAACAGGACAGATCCATGCAAGATATTCAGAAACAGCAGACATTTACAGTGTTTATGCTGATTATAAAGGTAGTTTATATGTTTGAGGTCTGATTTTCAGGAATGTTAAGCACTTACAGATTCCTGTTTTTAACTGAAAAATTATGGCTACCTGGTATATACAAACCATGTCCAGTGTATATCAACAGATTTATACTTAATTTCATAGCAAAGTAGCTCCACAAAAACATGACAACCTTGAATGTTTTGATCGTGTCCTGTTCTTTTAAATATCTGCTATATTTTAGGATTTAAGAGTCTTTTCTAATTCTAAGAAAATATAAATCAATCAATAGATAGAAATAAAGGAAACCTTAGTATCAAGCCTATTGATCACTGCTTTTGTAGAATGGTATCCAGCTTATTTTTAGAAAGATAATAATATTAATGTGACTAACCTTGGAATTAATAACACTCTTTGTAAATCTGGTTTTTAGAATTTCAGCCTTATGGTTCATCTCCCATATACATGAAAATGCAAGCCTATGAGAGAAAAAAATTATTAAAATCCACATATACACATTTGAAGTTTCTTGTCAGGATCTAAGTATGGATCATTTACAAATACCTGTCCACATTAGATCTCAAGGAACACAAGTTGGAGCTAAGTAACTCTGGAACCATATCAATTCTCTGCAAAATAAAGGATAAAAAGTGTGACTAGTTATTTGTTTTAATTTCATGACTTTTAACACAATAGAAGTTTGGAAATAATGTTATTGATTTTTCCATCACGAAAATGAGGATAAATACATTTTCAGATTTCTGAAAGAAAAGTATGCTACTTCCGAGGAAACTCATTCCAGGATCTATTTAATTATCAGTTGTTTTAGTCAAGATATTCCTGTAGAGAAATTGTGGTCTGTGAGAAATAAGTTATATTAAACAGGACTAAATGTACAGCTGAAATGTATACAAATCATAGGCAACAAGAGAGGTTTAGCTATCACAAGAAAAAACAGTAGAAAGGGCAAACCCAGATCATGTTTTGCAATTTCAGATCTGTATTAAAACATTAGTAGTCCAGTTTCAGAACTACATGTTATATATGCTTCAAACATAGGAGTTAAAGGAGATATTCTCTATTAAAAAATAATAGTATTTCTCCCTTTTGCTGAGCAGTCTGACTGAYAGAAAGCACATTTGTTTTGATTAAAAAGTATGCAAATTAAATGCAGCCCAAATGATTCTACTGTTTTTAGGTTGCAGATAATGTCTGTACTCCCAAGAAATGAAAATAAAAGCAAGGAAAAAACCCAAACTCTTTATTTTACAACAATCCTTTTATATAAAAAACAATTACTTTTTCACACAGATACACTGTTGTTCCACTTTATATAAAAAACAATTACTTTTTCACACAGATACACTGTTGTTCCTCTTTTTGCTGATTCCTCATCCAAAGCATTTCCTGGTCGAATAAAATGACTGACATCTGCAATATGTACACCAACCTAAAACAAACAAACAAAGCATGACATTATSTATTTTATGAAACAGAAAAAAAAAGAAAAAAAAAATCACTCTCAACATGAAAGAAACTTTCTAAAATCTCTATTTACAATCCAATTTACCCATCTCCAGTTACCTCCAGCATCTCCTATATTTAGTTATAGGAATATTTAAGTTATATTTTACTCATATTAAAAAATGAATAGTTGAAGCAATTATGCACAATAAGGCATGCATATGTTTAGTGAGAAGTTACATTTATTAGCAATGCAACTCTTGCCTGGGGGCCCAATTAACCTCTTCATATCCTTCAAGGCTCACTGCAAACCTTTTTTGCTTTTCTCTGTTTGCTAGCCCTTCAGTTTTGGGATTCTCTGCTATTATAATTGCAAATTAGTTTGTAACAAAGAAAACCTGACTAAATCAGAAAAAAGGGGAGCAAAGAGATGGTTTTAATCCACTATTTTTATTCCTAATGGCTCATAGTGACAGTAGAGTTCATACACCTGCTTCAAATTATGAGAAGTATCCTTTATGGATTTCAAGAGTGAAACAAATAATTCCATGATTGTTTTTMAATCATTCTTTTCCACAGTCACATTACAACAGTAGCTTCACTCTTTCTTCTGGTGATTCCTTATCCTAGCTGTAGATGTCCATGTTTATAGAATTTATATACAGCTTTAGCTGAGTACGTCACATTCTCACACTACATAGACAGAAACCAGGGTGAATTTAGAAGACACGGATTCAATTCTCACCTTTGATACTTGTCTAATGCAAGTCAACTCCCTTTCTTTATTCCTATCTCACAACTGGGCAAACATCATTAATTCCTTTTATAACTTATCTGGAGCTTTGCTCCTGTCATTTCCTATTGTCACTGCTGCACTGTTTGAAGAATAATTAATGACTCATTTGATAAGAAAACAAAATACCTCCAGATTTCCATTTTCTAGTTCTCTACAATGTAATGCATCATCAATATCTGTACAGCCAGGAGGATCCACACTACAAACACACAGCTGCCTTAAGTCCTCCCTGTATTTCATATCCTGAAATTAAAAAAGGAAAAAATAAGTTTAAGACCATATTATATATCAAAGTAAAAATTATCATTTGAGAAAGATACATTGGATAAGATTTTCCAAAGCAACTAAATAATTTAGGTTTGCTAGACTAGACCACTAACTTCTATACAGCTAACGTTAGAAAAGATAAATCCCTCCCGTCAGTTTCCAGGCTCAAAGAAAGTTCCCTGATGGTATTTTTTGTACATTCTAAAGCAACCATTTCCCATATTTAAGTTACTAAGGATAAYTTGAAATTCACTTACAGCATTTAAAACAAGCTATTCTACAAACACCAATTTTTAACAAACCCTGTTTTTTTTTATAATTTCTTTTGTTTGACTAATTATTGGATTATACTGGGATATCTTATCTTCTCAGAATATCTAGCGATAACATAAGGACTGCCACATTTGGTTAGAGAAGTTACCCAGCAAGATGAAAAACTCTTAGAGATGATCTTACAATTGTTTGAATTGTAGTCTCTCAGGCAGAGAGGAACTTCATGAAGCTCAACAAAGGCAAGTGCAGGGTCCTGCACCTAGGGAGGAATAACCCCATGCACCAGGACAGGTTGGGGGTGACCTGCTGGAAAGCAGCTCTGCCGAGAAGGACCTGGGAGTGCTGGTGGACACCAAGTTAABCATGAGGCAGCARTGTGCCCTTGTGGCCAAGAAGGCCAATGGTATCCTGGGSTGCATCAGGAAGAGTGTTGCCAGCAGGTCGAGGGAGGTGATCCTCCCCCTCTCCTCAGCCCTGGTGAGGCCACATCTGGAGTACTGCGTCCAGTTCTGGGCTCCCCAGTACAAGAGGGATGTGGCACTACTGGAGCAAGTCCAGTGAAGGGCTATGAAGATAATCAGGGGACTGGAGCATCTCTCTTATGAGGAAAGGCTGAGAGAGCTGGGCCTGTTTAGCCTGGAGAAGAGAAGGCTGAGAGGAGATCTTATCAATGTGTACAAGTATCTGAAGGCAGGGTGTCAAGAGGATGGGGCCAGACTCTTTTCAGTGGTGCTGAGTGACAGGACGCGAGGCAATGGGCACAAACTGAAASACAGRCASTTCCAWCTGAACATGAGGAAAAACTTCTTYACTGTGAGGGTGACAGWGCACTGGAASAGGYTGCCCAGAGAGGTGGTGGAGTCTCCTTCTCTGGAGATATTCAAAAGCCGCCTGGACGCGATCCTGTGCAACRTGCTCTAGGTGACCCTGCTTGAGCAGGGGGGTTGGACTAGATGATCTCCTGAGGTCCCTTCCAACCTCAGCGATTCTGTGAGTCTGCGATTTGCCAAACACCAATTTTTATGAAAACTGTAAGATTTTATTATCTTAAGATGTCTATCCCCATCAAACACAGTTTTAGCCAGGAAAAAAGAATAAATAAAAAAAAATGTGGAGGCCTTGTTACCATAGGAAACTAGGCTAAAAGCCCATCCTAAGACACAATGGTTTTGGACAACTTTTCTCCTCTATTTTATATTGCACAGCGATCTCCAGGAATGTCATAAAAAATTACAGTTCTATTTGAAGACGGCAGCACAGTAATTATTACAATAATTTAAAAATGATTTTCATTACCTTTTCTGTGATGCTCCATGGCATTTTTGGTAGGAAACTAAGGACAGCCTGGGAGAAAGGTTGATGGGGAACATCATGTTCGAGTAGAAGAACTTCTGTCTCAGTCTCTTTATCTCCTGCATTTCCTAAGTTCTTTACAAAATGACCCTAAGAAACAATATATATGCATATAAAGTCAGATTGTTTGACTGCTCAAAAATATTTAATTATTTGAGATGATTATCCCAAAGGTTATTACTGTATTAAACTACATAGTAGGAGTCATCTTTCCTTCTTCAGTTACTTTCTCATCTTAAACATTTCACTGACTCAGTAAGTCTGAACTTTGTATTTCCCTCTCTAGAATCTACTGACTCTTTTCCTGGAATAGTATTAAATTCTCCACAGATAAGACTACAAAAATTGTAAAGGTGGCAATTCAGTTTTTCCAGGAAAAAAAGAATTCCATAAGCAACAGAACAAATAAGGTCTAATTTTCTATGGATTTGTGTTGTCACACATCCTACTCCCAAATACCATATTAATTCTAGTTCCTTCCTCATGTCTCTCATCCCCTGCAGCAATGCTGCACTTGCCTTAACACTTTTTCTATATATTCCAAGTTCCCTCCATATCTCTAACACACAAGAGACACCTGTGCTCTCATTCATTATAAGCTATGCACTTGTAAACTAGCCAACAGGTACCCCTTCAAAACCTAATTATTATTCAACACGAACTGAAACTAGTGCCCTCGTTTTC
Organism: Apteryx rowi; assembly: GCF_003343035.1. NCBI lineage: Eukaryota > Metazoa > Chordata > Aves > Apterygiformes > Apterygidae > Apteryx > Apteryx rowi. The sequence continues at coordinate 1,080,024 of NW_020448185.1, forward strand.
TCTTCTGTCCTCTTGTTTATTTATTAAAAAAAACTTTAAAGAACTTAATTATCTATAACTCTGCCCCGTTGGCAATTTAACTGAATTTGGCCAATGTGTTTAACATTATTTGCCAGAATGCTAATCAATGAGTGGGATGAGCAGACAGAGCCAGAGCAAAAGCCTCATTTCTAGGATTCCAGGCTAAAACAAGGCAGTCCCTAGTTTGTTTAAATAAAGTACCTTAGTTAGCACGTATATATTTACTGAAGAAGTTGAGGACCAAACTTTCTAAGTATGATAAAGCATAGCCGTTTGGGGGAGGGGAGGAGGTAGGAGTGAACTAAATTATTCAGGGACTTCCTTAACTTGCACCAAAGAATGGTACTCAAATCAAAATTAATGTCAACACTTTTTGAAGTTACTCACTATTACCAATAATAACAAACACCTTACAAAAATTAGATAAATAAAAGTTCAGAAAAAAAACCCTGCAACTTACATTAGGATACCTGGAATTCCTGGGCCAACCATCAATAGCAACAATTATTCTTTGTCCTTCCAATGTATCTGCTTGTCTAGTTTCTATTCGAATGCGAGGAATTCTGCGATCAGCTGGTGTAAACAAATGCCGCCTTGCCTATTAATAGATAGAAAAAGGAAAAAATAGTTTCTAATCTAAAATACAAATTCTGCATTTATAGTTACTTGATTATTGCCTTACCTCTTTGATCTGTGATTTAGAAAGCATGCCACAAAATGGTCTCCAGTTTCGCTTTATAATGCCCACTACTTTTCCTGTAGGTCTCAGCATGTTTTTGTTAACAGAAGCCTTCAGCTAGAAGAAGGGGTTAAAAACACAAAACTGTATTTGAACTCATTAAGTTAACATGTTTGACTACAGCAGATTTCTCAAGGCACAGTGGTAACATTTTATGTATCGCTATAGTGCCATAAAGTATATTATGACTTCATAAGCAGAACTATGCCTCCCCACCCACTGTCCTTTTCACAACTTTCAATATTTGTAGTACATAACRTTACTATTTTTTTTTTAACCTTTATATTTATGGACATAACATGAGAAAAAAAGAAGAAAATGGTAGAAAGAGACTCTGAAGAAATTACATCTTCTTGTACTGTCTCTGCTTACCCTCCAACTATCTCCATTTTCTCTTCTCACTGATTCTTCCCGTAATTTTTTAAGAGCCTTTCTATTTATGTTGCTTTGGCAACCATAAAGAAATGCAAATATTTGTTGGACAGGGTACATGTGAGTGTGCATGCAAGTTACTGCAAGTAACTAAAGAATATTTTGCAACTGGTTCCAAATACATGCATTCACCTTAAAAGCTGATTCTCATTGTGATACAACATCTGCTCCTATTCCAGCAAATCCTAATCTGGACATCAGCATATAGCTTTGCATGATTACTTGATTACTACTCAGTAACTTTTGGGTTCATGTAGTTTAACAAAATAATTTGGGAACTTATGACAGGGATTAACCCCCCACCCCCAAATTACAAAGTATATATTTTATACATAATCACGTATTTAATGCAACTGTGGGACTGTAATAAACGTTTATGTTCCCAGAAAAAAAAAAAAATCTGTGCTCACAATAGTTTTTAGGAATCAGTATAAAAGAAAATTTATAAATCTACAGCCTAGCAACACTCTCAGGGTATTGCAGATTTCATATCTCTTTCAACATAAGAGTCAACTAAAAAAAATTAACATAAGACTCATCTTTCTTGTTAAAATTACCAAGTTTGAAAGTTTTGAACAAGCTCTATAGAACATCTCTTTTCTGTGACAACAAATCTTACTCATACTGTAAAGAAGAGAGATAATGGGGAAAAAAGGCACAGATAGTATAAAATAGAAAGCCTCTTGTTTATTTCATACAATGTTTTCTTTCTCCTCTTCATTTTCAATGTCATCTTCATTCTGGCTGTCATCTTGCAGGACAACTGAGGATGGTGCTACCCATTCATCTTTTGCCAACAACTCCACAGCTACAATATCTTCATGAACTGCTCGATTTAAATGTTTAAGTCCTTGTATAATTATCTGGATTTTTTTTTTTAGAAACAAACATAATAAAACAAAATAAACAATAAAATGCAAATATTCAAGGCAACAGTAACAAAAGACACAAATCAAAGCAGTAGAATAGATGAGAATACACACACAACAGGCTCTGCATGCTAAAGAACATTTTATGGCATGTTTGTAATGCATTTTTCCTCTGCCTAGGTTTCTTTCAGTACTGATGATGTTATTTCAGGATTCCAATTTTCTCTATAAAAACAGTTGTTTTCCCAGACATTTCTTTTTTTCTTTTTTTTCTTTAATTCAGACAACCCTTCTAGTTTTGCAGGTTAGGGGCCTCCACAGACTGCTGGGAGATATGAATAAAAGAAATGGAGAGCCAGAGGAATGCTTCAGAGAGCAAGACTTTCTGCTCCAGCTGCTACCAGAAATAGGGAGGGAGGAGACAACTGCTGCAGCCTGGAAATGGTGTCTGTACAACAGTACCAGCAGAGAACCCAGTAAGCAGAAAGCAGGGTTAGATCGCTTGGAGGGGAACAGCCTGTCTACTTATCCCCAGGCATTAAAATAGAAGGGAAAAAATGCAAAAGAAGCCCCCAAGGGCTTGCCACAGTTCATCTGAAAATCCTCCTACAAACTTGTTTCTCTGCCTTTCACAATACAGTTAAAAATCAATTAAAAATGAAATAAACCGTGCTATATCCACGTTAATTGAAAAACTCATGACAACTAAGATTCAGCTTTAATTTATCCAATACTTTATTGAAACACAAAGTACGCCTTTAAATAAAGTTTTCACTTTTTGAAAGGGGTATATTGCATATTTCAGTAGTCGATATCCAAACAAACAAAAACAGAGGAAACAAGTAATGGCAGAAAAACATGGAAGAAGAAAAACTACTATAATACTCATTTCCAACAACGTATGTCACCAAGAAAGAATTTTATTTTAAGTCATTACTAAGGCTGGTTAAGGTTCATAGTGTGAAGTTAAAATGCAAAACTCACCTCTTTGTTTTCTTCAGCATCTCCATGAACCCAAACAGTAGCTTCAAGATAATTATCTCTGCTTGCCCTATAGGTTCCTTGGAGGTAAATACCAGATTTTATTCCTTGCTGTAATTTGCTAAGAGGAAGATGTTCCGGAAAAAATATTTTTCCACTCTCTATTTCTTTCTTTAAATAAAAAATAAAGTTTGTCAGTCCATTTCATTTGTAGTTATTCCAAAACTGAGCTCATGAACATGAAACTCAAGCTAGCAAACTTCAAATTTGTAACTATGGGTAGCAATGAATATCCACAATAATTAAAAATGACTGTTAAGTAGTAAGGTAATTTTTCTAATTAAGCAKAACAGTACAAAGAACATAGAAGCATGACAATGCTGGGAACCCCTTTTCTTTCCTGTTTGCTTGCAGTTGCTTAAAAACATACTGCACAAGTGACATATGCTTTTACGTTTATTTGAATGTACTGTCTACAGTTATATACTTAGCGAAGAAAGTACTAGCATAGTACTGCATCATAAACAGTACGGCATACAATAGGAGCAGCTATATGAAACATCATGAAATTACATTACTGTGACTAAACCTTGGAGGTAGTCAGACAATCAATTAAAGCTGAACAAAGTTCAGGTAACCACCAAAAAGATCAACTCAGCCCTCCACTTTCTTCCCACTCTTACATATCCCACTCCATTTTGTTAGAATTAGCTCTGATGGAATAAACCTTCAGGGTTTTTTTGGTAGGGTTAGTTTTCAGCTGTATCAGTGTTATATGAAAATTTAAACCTTAGTTATGACAAACATGATGCATATGGAAAGAGAAGAGGTAGTAAACAATTTTTGAGCAGTAGCCTGCACTTCTATCAACTTAAGTAACCATAAAAACCAGAACTTCTGATATAAAACACTTCTGAAAAACAATAAATTAACACAAGCTTTGAAACAACATACATAAAACAAGTATCTAAATGATTTGCAATCCAGGTTTTCATTTTAGTTCAATTGTTTCTAACACTTTTACTAAAATACGCTTCTAGTCAATTGTTACTGGTTTTGTCCTCACATCAGAGTTGTCTAACGCACCTGGCTTTTTGAAAATAACTAGCTGATACCTCCTAATAGGTATATAAGTAGTTCTTAAAACAATTTCAATATTTCTCTTTCTTTCAAGATGTCAGAGTTCAACTGTGAAACAGGTAATAAAGTCCAGAGTCTTCACTTTCTAAACTGACACTAGTAGCCCCCAATAGAGTCCAATCTTATACCGTAAACCATTTATGATTAATTTATTTTGTATATAAAAAAATAAAAACATACCCCTTCATCAGATATACAAGCAAGACGATCTACAAGATCAGGATTAGCCATCAAGCTTTTTATATACTCCTCACCTACAAAAGCATACACATAAATATTTATGCAAGAGATGCACACGATTTAAGTACRAGGACACTACTGGGATTATGTACCTCAGCAATAAATTAAACAACCATACACCACTTTACTTACATGTATAAGCAGTTATCCCTTCCTCCAGAGCTTTCTCTTTATTATTCCTGTCATTTGTTAGAAAGATAACTTGGATGTTCTCCTCATTTTTCATTTTCTTCAAGTGCTCATTGTACCATTTTACTGCTACCCGAATGGCTCTGTCATTGCGGTCATTAGAATTTTCTCCTTGCTCTTGCTCTATGTATGTTTCTCTAGAAAGAAAGAAAAAAAGAAAAAAAAAMCCCAGCATATATCGATTGTTACAAAAAATTTTTCAGACTGAAACAAGATTGAGGTGCCAAAAGAATCACTGCTGTACCAATTTTTATGGTATGTGTAACATTCTACAGGCCAAGGAAGGGTCAAGAAACAGGAGGGTCAGGAAAAATAAGAAGCATTCCTTTCTAATAAAACCTTCTCACTGACGATTGAGGAGGACTGCAAGGAATTCAAAATGAACAGTTAGGTAGACCTATGGTATAAGAGCAGTGGAAACTACTTGAGAGCACAAATAAATTCAAATTTATTGCTTCTTCATTCCTTACAGCTTTCTGTCAAAAGATTTTTGAAACCTGCAACAGACTGAGCTGGCAAAGTTAATAAAGTATTGGGATATGTTTAAAAGGGACAAAAAACCAGAAAGGCATTATTCCATTGCTTAAGTTAACAATCTTGTCTGTAAACTTTATTCAGCATTTTAGCCTCCTTTCATAACAAAAAATACACATAAAAGAAAAAGAGCTCAGAGGAGAACAAAATGCTCAATTGGAATGACTCTTACAGGGGATTCCAGGAAAAGCTTGTTCTGTTGGCTACAAAATAGGTAAGTGCTCCACAGATCTGACTTGGAGCTGTCTTCTATTATAACTTCTGTATAACTTTGAGCAAGTACACTTTCTCACATACAACTCAAACTCAGCACTAAGCATTATTTTCAGAAAAGTAGCTTAGTAAGCTGTACTACAGGCCTAGTCCAAAAATTACTAAAACCGATATTGATTACAAGGGTTTTTGGCACAGACATATGGCACCTAAATCAAATAATAATTAATATTTTCATTTGCTAATCAAGAAGGATATCAAATGAATGCAATGGTTCAAAAATTTACTTCCAAAACTGAAATGTTACCATAGTAACAGCTGAATACAGGAACAATAACAAGGTTATAAATATTTTGAACTTATTAGCTAACCAGTGAACATTCACAATTCAAAGTTTCCCATTGGTTATAATGCAGCATAACTGCTCTTATACTCTTGGGAGTGCAAGTGAGAGAACGTTTGTCTTCTGACACAGAAACTGCTTGGCCTGAATAACTAATATAGTCAAGCAGATGAGAAATCTAATGTTTCTATAAAATGGAAAAAAAACCAAAAACAAATAACAAATCAGTGGTTCCTGACTTTGAGCTCATTTCCTAACACCTAAAATATTTTTTTGATAACACTGAAAAAGTGAAAAATAACATGCAAAAGACCTGTCAGTCTTTTTTTTTTTCCACTCTGGGATTTTTTTTTGCCCTTGATTAGAACCATCATCTAGATGACTGTTTGCAGTTAAACAATAAAACATTTCTGCTAACCTTTTTTTTGTTTTCCTATATACATGTATATATTACATGCATATATATATAAAATATGAATATAWATATATATGTATGTACGTATGCATGCCTATATTAATTATAAAATGAAAAAGCACCTGGATCAAGCAAGTATTTCCCAACAGGATTCCTTAAAAGTCTCAGTCTAACTTTGTTTACCTAGTTTCACATTTTCCAGTTCTGTTTCCCAGGTTCCTTTACTGGCCATTGGTACAGCTTTATTATACCCCACTGCACACCACCTTACCGATGATGTTCATTGGTGAAGGAATAGAAATGTTTTTCRGGGTTTGCAATCATGTCTCTAACTCGCTTGTATACTGGTGCACTCCGATTCCTGACTTCTTGTAAAACCGTCTGTAGCACAATGACATTTTTAATAACAGGATCTTCAAGTATATCAATCTGAGGAACAAAATGGAAATGAATCAAAATCATTATTTCCATCTGATAAATGGACTTGAAATATTTGCTTGGTTCTTAATGCGTAAAAGCTAACATGAATAATGAGATGTGTTGTTTCTCCCTTTTYTTCTCACTGATGGTAAACTGAAGAGCATATTAAGCAGCTTCCTCCTGCTTGTAGGCAAAATGTTCAAGTGTACAACCTGAATTCAAGTATTCCAGCCTCCTGGTGACATGAATTTTGCTGGAGATGAGGACACACTCTGACTCTCACAACTCTGACTCCCACAAATGCAGCCCCAACATCTGCAACACTCCAGTCAAGTTTATTAAGGACTGGTCTACACTGGAAATTTTGTTCCTATGAACTGGGTTATTGCAAATTATAATCTCTGTAAACAAAACACATCTATGCACAAACTGACAGTAATCCAACAGAATATAAACACTGTCTGTCTTCATGAGTAATGCAAAACTTTGTAACAGCRGTCAGATATTATTTAAAGCCAACACAGACACACCTTTGCATTTGTAGGCTTAAGTTTTCCACAAACAACCCCATTGTTGTGCCACAATTTTAATTTCCACATATTSACATTAACCAAAATTCTGTTTGCTGCCCTTCACCCCTTTTGAAGCCCCAATTTCTTGAGGAAGACCACGATTGGTAGCTCTTTTTGGTAGCTCCCGACAGCTGTGGCATGTGATAAAGGCAAATGTACACCAAAGCTACATGCTCTTGTCTGGAGAAAAGATATGTGCTTGATTTCCTGGGCTTGTGTCAAGGAACTGTGAAAATCCAACTCCAAAAAACAGAGAAAACAATAACGCATTGAAGGGCATGGCTAAAAGAAATAAAAGCAATGTCAGGCCAAGCTTCTCCACCTCTGATGTTCCAGAAGACAATACTATGACCTAAAAGATTTAGAGACACGTTCACAGGGCAAGAAATTCAATGTTATTCTCTGTACAAGCTGGATGACTAGGCCAAATCTTACTGTTGCAATCCTGTTCCAATTGCTAGGTAAAACCTATTCTTGCTGTTACCAAGATTTCTTAATCCCTGCCGCCCTGGTTCATGGCCATGTACCCTGGCATGTTCACATTCGCAGACTGCTTTACAGCATATACAAACTTTGCCAACAGACAACAAGAAGTCCATGGATAACAACAGGCTGAACTTGCTGTTTTGTGAACAAAATCCTTACTGACAACTTCTGGGAAGGGTAACTGTCAGAACACAAGCRTCATGCACCTCTCCTAAGCAACCAATACTAGCATGAATTACCTCCTGCCTCCAATGTCTGTACAGGGCAATTCTACTTCTACAGATGTATTCAGAAACTGGGAGAAAGAGAAAYGTCAAACACCAAGCTTGGGAATTCACTGTCTCACAGCCTTGAGTTCTATTGCCTGCATCGACTCAAACCTTTGCAGCATTAATGATGGATAGCAGAGAAAAGCTCATCCCATGCTTCCAGGGTGGTTGCTTTGTTGTACGTGGGATGTTTCTGTAGCCTTGACCCATCACTTGAAATCAACATCACACTGTAAAGAACCCAAGCCTACAACCACCTCCACAGAACGTAAGAGGTATTCAAGAAAGTTTAGGTTGACAAAAAAAAAAAAAAAAATCAGCTGAAGATCCTGATCGCTGCTTCAGAGTCCATTCATTCTCTTTGCCTGACTTTCCATAACCATATCAGGAAAAGAAAAAAAAGAGGAAGGAAGGGAGGAAGGAAAGGAGGGAGGGAGGGAGGGAGGGAGGATTTTTCATTCCTATCGTTCAGGCCAGAATACCAATACCAGAATAACAGAATATAATCCAAAACCACGATGTACTTAGCGACGCTGGAGGCCTCCTCACCACCCAAGCGACGGCAGGGAAAGAAGACACGACCAGTTCAGGGATCAGCGGGCACGGTGACGGGGACACACGAACCGTAACTGCGCCGCGCTGCTCAACGCGCCTCTCCCAGGCCGGACGGGCCAGGGAGCTGCCTCATCCCGCCCCAACGGATCTCGCTAAGGCTCGAGCCGGCGGGAAGGCTCCACAGGGAGCACGGCCGCCGCCGGGAGCCGCTGACCTGGTGGAGGAGGAGGTTGGTGTCCGGCAGGAGGTAGTGCGGGCC
>NW_020448185.1:1088735-1112166 GCF_003343035.1 Apteryx rowi
GGCAGGCGGCGGCGCCGCAGGGGATGTCATCGCGCAGGTAGTGCTCGCGCACCACCTTCACCACGGCGCCCGCCCGCGTGCGCTTCAGGAACGTCCGCGAGGTCAGCATGGCGCCCGCCGCGCTGCTTCCAAGCCGCCCGCCGCCGCCACTCGCCGCTACCGCCGCCACACGGACTACATTTCCCAGCATGCGCGGCGAGGCGGGAAGTCCCGTCTCCCATCATGCCGCGCGGCCGAGCGCGGGAAAAGGCGCGGCGGTCGCCTTGGTGAGGGCATCGCCCGGCCCCGCCCGCCGCGAGGAGGTGGCCGGCCGCGCATGCGCCGCCGGGTGTGCGGCGCCTGGCGGAGGTGAGCGGCGGGCGGGGGCGCGGGCGCTGCGGAGCGGAGCGGAGCGGCCGTTGGTCCCGCTCGCGCCCCTGCTGTAACGATGCGCGCGGGGGGAGGGGGGGCGCGAGGCGGGCCCGGGAGCCGTGTGCTGTTACCGGTCGGTCCGCGCACCCCTTCCCTGCCGCAGAGGTGGGTACAGTGGCCCGCCGGGACGTACCGAGAAACTCCTGCCGCGATTTCCCTTGGCAGCGGGAGCGGGGAGGTKCCCTGCGGAGGCGGCAGCGTCCCGGGTTACCCCTCCCAGTATACCTCTCCTGCGGCGGGCTCCGCTGCCCTCGGGGCCGGGCTGCCCAGCCGTCTCCGGGCGCAGTGCCCCCTTCTTCTGTAGGTCTTTAAACAAGATCTGGCTCGTGAATTTATAGAAATAAATAAAAGCTGTGCTCTGCACCAAGGGATGGTAAAGGTGTGGGGGGCAGTTAGTCATCTCGCTTGCAGTGCTTTTARAAAGTACTGGCAGATTAACCTGGTGAGAATGATGGGAACTACTTGTATAAACAAATAAAGGCGAGCATCAAAGTGTTTCTTTAGATGTTTTTTTTAAGCTACTATTGTCCTGCCCTGTATTGGATGTTCTCTCACGTTGTATGCCTTGCATGGGCCTCTGCAGTCTTCAGTGTGTSTTCTTCTGACGGTGTGAAAGGCAGGTGTGCATCTAAACTTAACTATAAAATCTTACTCGCAAGCTTGGTTCACAGAAGTGCTTGGCTTCGTGCAATCAAAACCCTTGTTAGTGAAATTATTTAGGAAGTGCCAGAAGTAGAGTCCTCAGAAAACTACCRTCTTTAAGGCTTTTTAAAATGTTTTTTTCCTAGGTGAATAAAAAAAAAAATGTTAACACAATGCTGATAGGTTTTGCTTAATGGTCTTGTTTAACTGGTTAAGAATTTTCATAATGCTTTAATGCTGTTCACTTAATTGTTTTGATTTTTTGCAGTTCAGTCTTCAGGGGGCTCATCTGAAAGTATAACCAAAAAAAAAAACTTTTGCAAATGGTGAAAGAAAATGTCACATAAAAGTGCTGAAGAAATCAGGAAAGTAAACATCTCTAGCTCCTTGGAGTCTGAAGATATTAGCTTAGAGACCACAATACCAACTGATGATGTTTCCTCCTCTGAAGAGAGGGAAGGTACTGTTAAAATCACTAAGCAGCTGATTGAACGGAAGGAGTTGCTCCATAATCTTCAGCTGCTTAAAATAGAATTATCTCAGAAAAACTTGATGATTGACAACTTGAAAGTAGAATATCTGACCAAGGTAAGAAATGTTATGTGTCATTCTTGACATAATCTTTTTTGGTGTCTGGTGCTTTTAAAGTGCTTTACAGACTTTAGTTCTCAAAAGGATATCTTTGAATTGCATATGGGGCATTCTGTTTTTTTATTTCCATTTAAAAAAAAAAAAAAGTTAATGGAGGAAACAGACACAGAAGACTTCGTGGTCTTGTCCAAGGTGTTATAAATGGAAGAGGTGGGATTGAATAGGATTCTAGCTTTTACTTTTCTAAAACAGAGGAAAAGGACCTGTCTGCTTACTGAAATGATAAATGATTTTTGTCCTTGATATAAGAAACTTAATGGGTTGTTAACCTGAACTTGAGGAACGCTGGAAAAAATCATCTGAATGCTATTTAGTGGTCTGTCAGTGAAGAGATGGCTAGAAGATAATGGCATGCTAATAGTAGGAGAATCTGTTGTATCCAATTTCAGTTAAGATGTGTGAAAATAAAAAAGGTGTAAAAACACTGCCACATTTGTGTGCAGACCACATTTACAACCTCCTGTACACTAATCGTGGTTTGCACTGGCCTGTCACTCTAAACTTAAGCCTAGTTTGAAATTGGTTGAACTAATAGCTATTTGACCAAAAAAGATCTAATTGGAGAGTGAAGTCTTTTATTATGAGTTCATTAGGGCAAAGTCCATATCGTGTTTTATGGAGCCTTAGCATATTTAGAGGTTTTGTTGAACAATCATGTTATACTTCTCAGGGCATGGGGCTCTCAATTTTTTTTTCTTTTTAAAATGCCTAATCTTGTTGCTTTTATCAAATAATTAAAAATATTAACAAGATAACTTTTTTAAATTTTATATTTATATTCTTTATATTTAGATTGAAGAGCTAGAAGAGAAGCTTAATGATGCAATCCATCAAAAGCAGCTATTGTCTTTAAGACTGGATAGCCAGCTGGCGTTGCAGCAAGAAGATGCTAGGTATGACGGAAGTAAAACAACAACAAAAAAAATTCAGCTTTAATATGTTATTGACATGAATTCATATTAAGTTGCATTAATAAAATGTGATTATTATGAACTGCTGGAATAAAATTACTTTTGCAGATTATATTGGTATTTCCATTCTAAACTTCTAGCTTATGGCTAAATTTGAATTCAGTACTCACTTGCTGAGGTTTGTGCATTTGTTTTGTTTTTATTAATACCTGGATTCAAAATCTGTTTGAAACCTGGAGTAAGAATTTTCTTAAAAGCAGTAAAGAGCACAAAGAGTAAGTGGAGGAGGAAGACTCTCCTTCAATTTAAACTGAACTTTTAATAACTCTATAGCCTGGTAGATGACTTGAGAAAGGTAAACGGAAAATGTTTAGCAGGCACTTTCACTTCCAATGAGGATTGTGTATTGGTCAGAAATGCTTTCTGTTGCTCAGGTAGAAACTGATTTTTCTTCTTAATGTTCTGAAATATTCTGAACTGAATCATAACTGAGAATAGCCTGGCTAGCAGGCTCCTTCAAATTATTTCATTAGTTGTTTTAACACTGTAATAGGATTGTAGAGGGAGAGCACTACTTAATAGTTTCATGTTACAGTAGAGGACACACCAACTTAAAGGATGTGACTAATTCAAGTTTGTATTCTGTAGTAAGCCTGGAGTAGTTACAGGGCTGTGAAGTCAGACCTGAGATCAGTTATAGCTAAGTCTTTCAGCTAAGAGCAACTGCCTGTCAGAGAAATGTCTCTAATTCTGTATCCTTAGTTGCACCAGGGTGGAATTTCATGTTTGCCTATATTTGAATTATCTGAGGAGTACTCAGTTTTTTGTTTTTTTTTTTTTTTTACACTATCTAATGTTTAGCTGACTATTAAAATTGATAGATATAAAAAGTTTGAACTATTTTCCTTTTCCAAATCCTTTCACTAGTTGTCTTGCCTGTCTGTTACTTCAGTTTCCATCCCTGTTTAACAGAATCTTACACTATGTGCAGAAAATGTCCTTGTGTGACTGCTTTGGTGACTTATAGGGTTCTTTTTTTGTTTGTTTTTTAAATAATGGGGCAGACATTGTCTTGTAGTAGTAGCAGAGTTAATATTTTGAATATTACTTTTTAAATAACCTAGACGCCATTGCTTTTTTTGAAGAACAGCTAAATTTGAATGAATATTTTCAAGAGTTACAGCTAAAACCTCCAAGAAGCGTAGGTCAGTCACTCTTGGTTCAAAAACAACAAAAAAAAGTGAAGTGTCTCTAAATGAACATCTATTTCTCTTGCTATATAATACCTTGTCACAATAATGACAGTTAAGTGTAGGTTTTTTAAAAGGAACCCAACTTTGTATGTTACGCTGAGTAGAAATTGAGAATGAAGGGATGTGTGTGGAATAGATAGTAAGCATGCCTACGCTGAAACTTGGGTGGCAAGACAGAAATTGAAGTTAATATTGCTTTATTTGGTGATTTACTAGTTTATTGGGGTTTATATGGTTTTTCAGCAAGAAGATTAAGCTTTTAATGGATAAATTAACACTAATCTATAAATTAAAGTCAGCACATCTGGGGATTAATTGTCACTCCTCAGGTTCAGCTTGGTATTGTCAGTGACTTTGGGCTATAGTAAAGCAAAACTTGACTATAAAGCTTTTGGCCCCTTATATGGAGTCTGATACTAGTGACTGTGTAACTGTGGTGGTATACACTCCTGGGCTAATCTCCCTCTGTAAGTATTCTCCCTGTGTAAATGGCTCTTTTGCTAGGATGTTGTGGAGGTTTGCCATTTGCATTAATCACTACTTCGTGTCTTCTATTTTCAAATCAATCTTAAAGAAAACATCAGGCTCTAATGAAACAAGAAATGGAAACCATTTTATTGAGACAGAAACAGCTAGAGGAAACGAATCATCAGTTAAGGGAGAGGGCAGGAGATATTCGTCGCAGCTTGCGAGACTTGGAATTAACAGGCGATTGCTATGAGAAGCTCAAGTCTCTTCCTGAAGACCAGCTTTCTATTCCTGAATATGTTTCTGTGAGTATTGTTTTGTGTCAGTTTAAAATATAACTGTAAATTGCCTCTTATTTAAAATCAGAGGGACAAACCTGTAGAAGTCAATCCAAACTTCTAGAATTCTTATTTTTCCCCAGCTGGAAGTGAAGGACCTTTTTGCAGATGTGCCTATGAATCAGTCCTTTATGACTGGATTCCAATAAAGAGAAGAGCCTTCTAATTCCAGGCTCTGATGTCTTAGTAGAACAACTGTTGATGTATTTTAAGAGGGTGAAACGAATGGGATGTTTCAATTAAATGGTTGGCAATGAAATGCTGATGATGTGAAATAAAGCCAACTGAAAATAGGGGTTTAAAATTCAAGACTTGCCAGAACCACAAGTTAAGAGGGTTCTTGCAAAGACTCCTTCCTTTCTCTCATGTTTTTTATTTGGCCCTTTCCTATTTCTGACTACATGCAGGGAATAAAGTATACCTTAATTTTTATTTTCTCGATTTGAGAAGCTTGTTAATTACAGCTCATGGGAAGATTGGTGAGAGGAGGGCTCAACTTTCARTAAAAAGACAGTGCCTCCACAGATTGCAGGGCATGCCTGGAACRTCCTGACTCACTTCTGAGAATGGAGAGAAGGATTTAGACACTTAAAGATGCYTCGGTTCAACAGAGTATTAGCAGTGTCCTTATCTATAAAGCTAGCTATTAAGGGAGCTGTAATTACTATAATGTTCAAAGGCTTAGTGCATTTGTGAAGGTATAAATATTATGAGTGTGAGTGCTCTTTTGCTGGATGAAAGCCATGGTATACTGTACTCTAGATATGCACAGGAAAGTGGAATTTATCATCCTTATCTAAAGGGAGAAATTCTTGGGAACATCTTTTTCAAAAGTTTCAAGACTTGGACTTTGAAAGTACTTGGAAAATTTTAGGGCCAAGTGATAAAACAGGAATGCCTAACTTGGGACCTATTAGGTCACTACTCCCTAGCTGTCTACTCTATCCCCTGCTCTCTGCACAGGTATTTGAGCTGTTCATCACTGATTCCTGCACCACCACTGTTAAAGCAGACTTTTAACACAAACTGGAATCCATGATGGCTAGCTTGAATTGGTGTGGGAGAAGCTCCAGCACTTCAGGAGTTGATTGATAGACAACTCAGAAGCCTGTGTAGCAAGGCAGGACAGATAGCAGGAAACCTTGCCAGCTGCTTCAAGTGTAAGTGAAGCTGTTGCAGCTCAGCACACTTAGATTGGATTTGTGAGTAGAAAGGAGTCTGGAAAAGATGTTAAGCGAGAGTGGTCTGCTTCTACCTGTAATCTACCTTTCTTTTCCTCTTGCATTCAACCAGTCAATGCTACTTTTATCTCTGACCCAAACTGCACTTCGCTACTTAGGTGTTCAGTGATGCCCATTTCCTCCCCCACAGGGATGCGCATGTCACTTTCTTCCTTTGAAGAAGCCCCTTTTTGGCAAATTAAATTTTTCCAGGAGAAGAAATGSTAGAGGTGAACTCTTTTCTCTCAGCTTCTTTTGGCAACAGCATCAGTGTGCTTACAGGCACTAGGAGGCTACAAAGCTGTTCTGCATATCCCGTCTATGCATCCGCTTRGTTTTTGAAAACCAGGCAAAGGACTTTTAGGAAAAAACTAATTTTTCTAATGCTATTTTCAGCTTTGCTTTCCTAAAGAGGAACTGTGTATTTTTCAGGCAATGCTAATACTGGATTAAACTTCTCTTTGGCAAGGAAGAATTCTGTTTAGGGAACATCTGAGCAAGAAATTTCCAGACTTGAAGATGAAGACTCTTCCCTTGCCCCCCATTTATCAATGTTGAAATCCTTTTATGCCTGAAGGATAAAACGCCTTTTATCCTTCAAGTAAATGTATATATAAYGCTTACATTTTATTCGAGAGCCAGTACACCAGACTAAGTGCAGGAAGTATTAAAATACAGATTTTGTGTATAAGGATATTGCAAGTTTAAAATAATAGAATTATAACAAATGTGGGGTGTTTTTCAGTTGTTCTTCCACAAAGGGGTGCTATGGTGACAYGTTAGAGCAAAGACTAAGCAATGTTTATCATGGATGATGATGAAAGAAAAATGATCTTTTAAGTATCTTTTTCTTGARAATGTGGTTTTGTTTTGAACTTGCATATATAAAACATTTATGAAAATGTTTTTAAAAACAATATGTAAAGTTTCAAATGGCATCAGGCCACTGAACTAGTAGAAATTGGTTGCTTGGCAGTTGAATCTCTGAACCTACTCAGTGAACCTGTGAGCCTCTTATTTGCTCTCCTGTATAATATTCTACATCTACCTTTAGGTTTATTTAACCAATTCAGTCTTTGGAAAAGTCTCAATTGTTTATTCAATTTTGAGTAAGTTAAAAAGATAAGTAAATCTTGTCGTCTTTTTCCGATCCCTAAAGAAAGTGAGTTGTTAAAAATGATATCTACTAACTCTATTAGTTTTAATCACCATATCTTTCAGTGACATCATTTTGCTAACAACAGCTCATTCTTTTCTTTAAGAAGGTAATTAAATGAAGTTATATGGAATTAGCTGATTCAGGTAACAGAAGTCCAATTTCTTTCTCCACTCCCCCACCTGTCTCGTCCATTGTCAGCTTCGCTCTAGTTTTCATCAAAATGTGATGGGTACATTCTAAGATGTTTATAAAAATCACCTAGAAAACCGTGACTTTTTTCCTTATAGTATATCTATGTAAATTYATAATTTTTAGGATATGTAATTGTCCCTTAAATTCCACGTCAGTGTTTTTTTCTTTTTTGACTTGGCAAGTGGCAATATGTGCTTCATCTGCTGAGTTACACAAACGCTTATGGGCCAGCAAGCAAGCTAAATAACAGACAAGAGTTGAGCTTGTGCTACAGCCTTCCCCTCAGTTGTTACATTAGTTTACAGTTTTTCTTACCATGGATTGAGTTTTTCTTGGGAAGGCTGTGCATATGTTTATCCTTGATACCTGTATCCCCTCTGTCATCTAGGTTTGAAACTGGATAATCGGTTTTAGTTATTGGGGTTTGGGAGGTAAAGAGACAGCCTGGTGGCATAAGTCAGGTGTCCTAAGGAATTCAGGTTAAAAATACAAAAACTTTAGGGAAAAGCTACATGTAGTTAAAAAAAAAAAAAGGGGGGGGGAGAGAGAAGGCAGTGCATTAAACAGTTACCAACTGGAGAGAATCAACCTTTTTGTTTCAGGAAAAAGAACTTTACAATTTTTGTGACTGCTGTTTGACAAAAAGTTAAGAGGATTTGATTGAAATCAAACTACTCAGTTTCAGAAGTAATCAGACAAGTTACAAAAGAATTCAGATATAAGAAAATTGTACTCGGCAGAAGCTATAGTTAGAGATTTGTCATACTTGCTCATTGTATAGCATGCACATTTCTGAAGTGTGCTTTTTTTTTTTTTTTTAAGCAAGTAGGTGCCTGTTATAGTTCAAGTGTAAGCAGGCATGCCAACAGATTTTTCTTCTTCCACACAAATAACATTAATGAACTTATAATAAGGTTGAACAGTTTTGGGGGGAGGAGAGTTGGAAAGAATCAGCAAAAATAGCTTGACTATTTAGTTTCATGGAAACCCATTAACCCATTAGAAACAATGGGATTTCACAGATACAGGTGAGAAAAATCAAATATTTAAGGAATAGAATACTGCAAGAAAAATAATAATACATTTTAGTAATGTATTGCAATGTAGATAATATACAGTTAGTTCACTTCTCAGAACAGAAATACAATTTATATTTTGTTTAAACAGTAGTATCTGAGTGGAATTTATAATTTGGTATTTTCAGAACATGAACAAAAAAGTTATCACATCTTATCTTGGGTCTTACTGGATTCTAGTTTCAAAAACCTATCACTTATGTCCTTTCTTTTATTCRTTTTATGAGTAAACTTAGACACAAAGAATGCAGTATCCCTTGTTGCCATCTTAATTTTTTTTTTTTGTAAGATAACTATGCTTTAGGAAAGCTTGCATTGTTTTGTTAAAAGCTAGCTTATAAATGTAAAAGTATATTCTATTTTAGCTTATGTTTGTCTTGCATCTGAAAGTGAGAATGAAAAATAGATCTTGCACAACAAATTCAAGCAAGTGTAATCCTCAGAGAACACAGTATTTAGATTGTCTAGTAAGTAGTATAGTGTTTTTCTTCCTCTCTAGTTTTTCTTACTCTTTTGCCTTAATACTGATCTTTTAGTAGTATTGCATGCTTGGCTTATTGTGTAAAGCAAACTACACTTGTATTTACACCACAAATTTCCGTGACTCCTGTGTTTTCTAGAATTGTATGCTGTCAGTTATAAACAATATACCTGGACACTTTGCTGCTATTTACAGTTAGCACAACAGAGACCCTCTTTCTTTCTGCATGGAATTGTAGTATTAGATTGGTCCTGAACGCTTTTAATCTGTTTTTTTGCTTGTAGTCCTTTTTTATCATATATCAAACTATGTGAGTGATGGGGGGGAAGCTAGTGGTAATCTTCTCATGAAGATAATGCCTGTCAACTTTTTTTCTCACTCTCCAAAATAAACATTTCAAGTTATCAAATTAATGTGGGAGTAATAATCTGAAAGAGCGTGTATATTGAAAAAGCTCTCTTTCCTCTTTTCCTGTTTGTCTTTTACTGCTAACTCTATTTTTACTACAGCATTTCCTGATTTGTTCTTGTTTAGTAGAAATGTGCTGGAAAAGTTAGTTACATGATGCAACTGAACCTATATAACAGTGTTATGCTTGGGGTGGGGGGAGTAAGGGTGTTTCACTTCCTCCTGGCTATATGTTACCTCCATTTCCTTTGCTTGCTTTAGCATTTCTCTGGATGAAAAGGGAGCAGATTTAACATGCTGAACTGGCAGAAACAAAACTAATCTCTCTCCATTGCTCACACCCCCCAAAAATGCATGTTGGTTGTAGGTGGATTGGGTGTAGCAAGTTGGTTTACTGCTAATCAGATAGGCTCTAGAGTTGAAACAAGGATGAGGAAGGGACCATATGGATGCTTACGTCAGCTGTAATTTTTTAATTAGGCAGCCTGACTGGAAGCTGCTGTAGTTGAACATATATGTGCATCTTTACCTTTATTTTTCTTTTTCATTAGTTGCTAAACACAGATTAGTATTTCTTAGCTGCTTTGTCAAAGGCTGAAGAAAGCTATTGTCTTTGCTTTAAGCAATCAAGAAAAAGTTATATGCACTAAAAATTGTTTGTAATTTATTGCCATAAAATGGAGTTTACTTGTTTGGGGATTGTAATAGTGCAACTTCRTTAGTCTCAATTTTTGAATATATATTTTGTTCTTTTAGATTCGATTCTATGAAGTAGTGCATTCACTAAGAAAAGAACTAAATGATCTACAGGTGAAAAAGGAAAGCCTAACAGAAGAACTAAATGGATACAAGGCCCAGCTGAAGTGTCTGACAGAGGTCTGTGTGCTTTAATTATGTCAACTGAAAAAAAAAAAGTAAATATTTCTTCAGCAAAAAATTTATACTCCAAATCATTACTGGATACATATAAGATATAATTTTTCTGGAACAGAAAACCTTTGAGTCTTCTGGGTGATGGGGGAGTGCTATATACAATATACACTACCCTGCATGATTTGCTGTTGAGATTTCTACTGATTTAAGATAGACTCATACCAGCTGTATCCTGCTTTTTGAGGGCAAACTTCAAGGGAGTGAAGGTGAGGCAGGAGATCCCTCTATGAATAGCTGAAGACACAATGACTGATGTAGGTTTTTGGAGATGGTGGTATCTTGGTGGTAATTTGCCTCACCTTTTGTTTTAACAATGTATAAATTCATTTTTTAGAATTCTTTTTATATTTTAATTTTCTTATTTCTATTTCTCTTAGAGACTTTATCTTATCTAAATATAYTTCATTTTTGTTTTCAAAGAGTAAAGAAGTTGAAAGAGATATTTTGAGAATTTTGTTTTTAAGATATTTAGCAATATTTATTCTATCCTAACTCATATATAAAATACAGCTAGGATGTTGATTAATTTTTTAGGTCGGTTTTGCACGAATCTGGAATTGCAATAAATACATTCTGAGTAGTTGAAACTCTTACCTAAATCATGGTTGACAAGGGCTTAGATGCCACTGTCATTTTACTATTTCYGAAATTCTTATTCGATTACTACATCTTTCTTCCTTGAAATTTATTTATGGAATAACTAGGTGTAAAAAGAGATTCATTTATACAGGRCTATCTTGTGAAATTCTTAGTATTTGCATTTTTTTTATTAAATTCAGCAAAGAAAAAAGTAGTTGTCAAAATATCATGCTTTTATATACTTCAGTATTTTCTGCCTTCATCTTTGATCACAATAGAGCTTAATTTAATGATGCTAACTTTGATTTATGTAAGCACTTTCCTTCATTGTATGTCTAATGTGCTCTGACTTAAAAGTCTACAAATCCGCCTATAGAATTTTAAGATTTGAGTGATATTAGTATTAATTTTTGCTGCAGCAATTTAACTGGAGAGTAGATAATAATCTTGTGTTGGAATCTATTTTCTTGGTACATTGATGTTCTTTTCCTATTTGAATTTCTGTAGTTTTGTTCCTTCTTAACACATGGCGGCAGTATTGACCTTTCCAACTGAATTATTCTTAAAAACACTGTGGATTTCAAACTTTGATGTTGATAATGAGAAAGCAGCAGAACATTGCCCATACTGAGTTGTGGTGGTTGTGTTTGGTATTCCATTTGCATAGTTATGCTTAAATTGAGAGATTAGTGAGAACGAATACCACATTTAAAAAAAAAAAAAAAAACAGACAAGAAATCCAGGTGTTGAAATGTCACAAGCAAAAAGGGACTTACAGTTAGTAACGAAGATGAATCTTTAAAAATTCTCAAGTTTCAGATAAGATCACTTACTATGATTCTTCCATATGCACTTTCTAGTTAAAACAAACCAAACTAAGTCTTCTCCTGTTACGTGTGGAGAGATCATGTTTTGGATGTTGAATGAAATGTGACCCGATACGCAGTATTTTGTGTATGGACAGATTTATGCATCTGGGTTTCGCTTCTAGCAATTTCACATTTGACCCAATGGCTTGATGAGATTACTGTTACAAGGTACCACAGCTTGTTTCTGATAATAAGGTAAAAGGAGCATCATCAATGAGTAAGAATACTTTAGCATCTTTAATATACTTAATAGACTAAAGCTAATATAAACAAGCATCTCTTGCAGCTTACTAAGAAATGGTTTCAATTTGTGCTGTTGGTGTAACTTATGCATTTGAGCTCCTTTGGTAAGCTCAAACATTCCTATGAGGASAATCATCAGTGGGAAATAAAGCTCAATTTCACTCATAGTTTTATTTAAGCTCTCATATCCTTCTACTCTTTTGTGACACTTTACATTTCATATAGATGGAAGTAAAGAATATGTTTAGTTGCTGAAGTCTCTTCTTTGCCTATGATTAAATAAATATTATGTTCTTCTTTGAATCCTTCTACTGGTTCCCCATCCAATATTCCTTAAAATTTAAGCTTTCT
Organism: Apteryx rowi; assembly: GCF_003343035.1. Lineage (NCBI taxonomy): Eukaryota > Metazoa > Chordata > Aves > Apterygiformes > Apterygidae > Apteryx > Apteryx rowi. The sequence goes on from NW_020448185.1 coordinate 1,100,921, forward strand.
CTAATAGTTAGTATTTCTGTTCACTATATAACTTATCAACAAAGTGTTTGTTCTAGGTTTAAGACTTTTTTAATATTGCAGATGATTTATTCTTCCTTTCTAATTATTTTTATATTATTATCAAGTACAAATAACATTAGCACCACCCTCTTTGGAGATAAAATACTATAATTTGACTTTCTTCTGTCAGTGTATCACCAGGAGCTTCCCAGAAGCAAAACCAGCTTCTGATGAGGGAGTTACCTTACTGAACATTCGTATCCTATTTTCAGGGTTATTTGGTTCGGAAGTGGTTAGAACCTTCCTTCGGGTACAATTTACTTTTTTTGTCCCTCTCTGTCAGGGCTAAGAGAGTCAGAGAAGGCAATTCTGCATTCCTATGTAGGAGGCATGGTTCTAAATGAAGTATTACTTTATTTTGGCTGCGAGTTGCTTGCCAATATCTTTTCCCGGAACTCAATTTTGATACAGTTTGTCTTTTTATCGGAGCTTCTTTAGTTATAAATTGTTCTGTATGGTTGCCATCAGGATTCACAATCTAATCTATAGTTTGACAGTTATCTAAAAGCTATGGTTAACTTAAAGTCAAAGCTGGGCCTTACGTAGATCTCTTCTAATGCCTAGCCTCTGAATCAGGATTAGAAACTGTTAGGTTTTGCTAGCTAAATCTAATTATTTTCTGAGATAAAGATTCCCAACTGGAGGAAAAACATTTGTATAGTCTTCAAAGAATGAACTAAACTATTCTATCTGAAGGGCCTGTGGACGCTAGATGCATCCAACTATTGCAAAACTGAGACTACTATTGTCGCTATAGAAACACAGTCCTCCTTAGGATTTCTTTAGAAGGTTGCACGTCTGTAATTTAAGACTTCGCTCTAGAACCTTTCCGCAGCCTCCAAAAGCTAATTCTTTTGATTACTTGGCATTTAAATCTCTCTGGAAAGGACAGATGAGGCCTTAGTCTTAAGTGAGATATATGCCTGCTTTCCTTTATTATTTATCTTTTTCTTTGCAACCTTTTCTGAACAGTATTCTACCAACAACAATTAGCTTTGGGCAGCAGTTTGTTTTCAATACTCAAGAAAACTTATGAATCTATTAAAGTTCCCTTTCTATCTGGCAGCCTCCTATGTTTCTTGATATATAGCTGTGACTTGCATAGACTGCTGGTTCTTGTTGACATGGATCAACTGGCTTAATTCTGTGTTTAATGCCATGCTTTCTCCAGGATCCTTTTCACTGAAGTGTAGACTMTCTTCAGGTCAGATCCAGAGACAAGGTGCTTTTTTTTTCTACTTTCATTTGCAGAAGAGGTACCTGGACCGAAGATTTTTYTTCTTTCCTTCTTTGCAGAACTTCCCCATTTTGAAGAAAAAAGTGTCTTGTTCTCATAAAGTAGCTCAACACTTCTGTTTATCATTTTTAGTGGCAGATAGTGTCCTATCTACAATCCTTGACAGGTTACAAATTGCATATCAACATACTAGAACTTATTCATCCAGTTATGTATAAACTTCTTCCTGACATTTGGGCAGTTTTGTTCAATTTTTTTGGAAAAAAAAAAAAAGTTGGTCAATAATATGTTGGTCAATAATACATGCTATGTAAACAGATGGAGGCAAAGTACTGTCTTTACTAAGGAGCAGCAGCTGATCAGAATAACTTCAGGGAATTGTTTATAACATTACAACACCATAGTAGTTTTATACTTGCCTAGGATTTAATGTACCTTAGAATACGAGCAGAAAACTGACCTGTTTGAGTGATCCTTTAAAGATGAAATTCTTTTAAATAAGCTTCTAAAAAGCAGGATTGCTTCTTCCATAGGCTTATTTGTGGAAGATATGAAGAAGTAATGCTACTTCTGCTTCACTGGATGRCAAATCTATTCATTTCTGTTGTTTATCTTCTTATCCCTAAAGGTTTTTTGCAAGATCAACTATTCCCTGTCATGTATTCTGTCTCATTAGCTTTGTTCAGAAAATGTCATCCAGTTTTTGTACTCAGAATTTACATGTGTTTGTTTCAGTGACTGCTATAAACTGCTATCCATTCAAGATGGAGGATAAAATTGAAACCTAATACCAAAAAACTGAGGTCTGTAATTGGATCGTTAGTTTCTCTACCCGATTTGGGATTTAAATGGTGCAGATCAGGCAAGCTCAGAATGCTCTCACTTGAAACATTCACCTATCAACAGTGCTGGTAAATCAAATGGAAGCACTTCTTGGGAGGGACCACTCTGCATGAGCTACAGAAACCGCCTGTACTGGTTACTATTGGGTGCCTTGGACAGCTGTGTTAACAATTTACTTAAACAACGTTTGCCTGCCCATCTTATAGGACAGGTTCATTTGTTCTGACAGTCTCATCTGTCTGAGTTGGCACTCTGTGTAACAGTAAAAGTTGGTAAGAAACTGAAAAAAATCAAAATATTGCTGGCAAGATTGCCATGGATCATGCTCCTTGTGAATAAGTACTGTATGTCCTTTTAATTTTTTTTTAAGGTTTGTGGACTTATTTAAATTGGTTATTTTTATTTATTGGTATACTTTCCAAGACCTCATTTGTGTCCTTGAATACACTCTGTATTTTGATCCTTTWAAAAACTCCCTTACTGCTTCAGTAGGACAAAGCTATTCATCAAAATTTCAAGCTCTCTTGAAGATAAATTGAGAAGTAAAGCTGTTCCAGTGCAGAGATCTTAAAATCAGTTCAGAGTGTGTGACTGTTATAAACTAAAGTAACTTCACCCCTATCTAAATAATGCTTATTCTTACTACAGACAGCTTGATTGCATATATTTAAGACTTACGCAGAATTCTGTACTTCTATAGCAGTATCTGCTACCTGGAAATACACATCTCATGATTTCTTGTGTTAGCCTGTAGACTGAATGTTTATTAAGGTGCATTGTTACATTTGTCCTGTGATAAAACATCTCTGACACCTAAAAGATGAGGCAATTGGAAAACTGACCTATGCAGTGTGTTAGTATTTGGGAAGTATACTGAATCTAAAAATATTTTTGTTTAATTATATGCTTAACAATTTGATACTTTAAGTAAGTCTTAGTATCACTTTTAAAAAGTAAATTTGACTCCCTCCCCATCCTGTGGATTTATCATATTATTACAGGAAAGTCATAACTGATTTATTGGATATAATTCAAATTCTATTTTAAGTCTCAACTGTTAGAAAGGACAAATTTTGTAGGTGTTTAATTGTTCTGATAATTGGTGCTTTAGAGCTATTTTTGTCAGATTTGTCCAGAGGCCTGCTTGGAAACACATCCACAGTTCATCAGTTTTATGGTTTAGGTAGTTGTCTTCTAGGTGCTTCTGTGGGTATTATTGTAAGAGCTTCAATAGCTCACCCTTTCCGCAAAGGAAATGYGCGTTCTAATATGGTATTAATAGAATGTCAGCAGCCATGGTATTAGCAGCAGAATGGCATGGGATATCACAGAAGAATCATATCAAAACTTAACTTCCAACTTGTGTTTAATTTTAAAGTGTCCTTACCAACGTACCTTATTGAAAGATGAGTTGTGCTTTCACCATCTATCAGGGTACTTGGACTTTTGCACCCTRTATTACATGTTTGAAATTCTAACACCTTAAAACATCTGACAAATGCTTTACCAATGTGGCAACGCCATCCTTAAAAATACTGGGTTATTAATGACTTTAGAATATGACGAGAAGAAACAGTTTTCTGTAGTCTTAATTTGTTTAATGTATATTGTTAATTAGGGTAGACAAAAACAAGCCATATACCAGTACATTAGGTTGAATAACAACCATGTGTTTAGATTATATGTTCTTACAGATTTGCCATCCAAACTCTTCAGGAAAACTGAGTGTTTTATTGGGATTTTATTGTATTTTTAATTCTGAAAACTAAATTTTTATATTTGTCAGCAGAATAGTTACAGCATGATTCGTAGTTCAGTGAGCTTCTCTGTCATGTCTTATAAACATTTAGGTGCTTTTTTGAGAAGGTGTTCTGTCGGTCTATCTGTTCATGGTGCCTGTGAATTTTGGTCAGTGTTCTTTCTGTCTTTCCATCTCTATTGAAGAGTATTGTTCTGGTATTTACTCCTCTTACAAGCCATGTTTAGGAATCACTCATACATCTGTATAAAATATAGCTTTCGGTGTATTTTGAAAAATTATGCACCTATACAATTGCTTACTTGCTGCAAAATAAATTTATTGTAAGTGATTGGTTCTGTAGTCATGTCTTAAGGTAGTCTTTAGGCAGTAAGCAAAACTAGTCACTGGAGGTGAATGCAAAACCTGTCTGGGTGATGTCCCTTGGATATAACCAGATGGAGTTATTAGTTATCAAGCATCCACTATCAGTTACCAAGCATGCCACTTATGAACCATGGCGGAAGAAACAAAAGTCAGAGTCTTCTGAGAGGACTGTTTAAAAACTATATGTTGATTTGAGTATTGGAGCTTATGGATTACAAAAAATCCTTGAAGGGGAAGGTTTGATCTCTGAATGGAACCTCCTTCAGGGAGGAAATTACAGTTCAGAACATGCTTGACTCCAAATAAGAAATTTGGAGCCGCTATGCAGAGATAACAGTTAGTAAGAGTATTTTGCCACAGGATAGAACAGAAACTGAGAGAACTATGCACACGCCCTGACAGCATGTACACTTCAGTTTTAATATTGTGTGGTAATCGGACATGGGTTTTGTTTTTTAAATGTAATCTGTGGATTTTGTAAACTTTACAGGTAGTAATCTTCCTCTTGCTTTTAACTTATAGTTTTGCCTAGCATTATGTGCGATACAGAAGTGCATGATAAGCCGCTACTGTTTTATACTCCCAGAAATGATGTTTCTTTTTTTTAAGAGGCACTCCAAGAGTGAACAATACTAGCAGCCAAAGACAGGATTGATGTGTATATATTGAAATATAAGAGAGTTCAAGATGCTGTTAGCTAATTTAGAAAAATGGTAATACAAAGTGTCAGTTTGGAAGGAGGCTGGAGTTAGGTTACTAGGGAAAATGTCTGGAATGCCTGGATGCTGGGGGTATTCTCAAGTCTTTAATGAGCAACTGTTACTGTCTGTCAGTTTCCTGTAATGTAGGAGGATGTGCATTATTTTAGTGTGGTTTTTTTTTTTGCTTGGGTTTTTTGAAGAAATTAGTAAGTGCAGCATTTTGAACAAGCAAATAGTGTAAGCTTTGTGAAATTAAATACCTAGTTTGTAGAGAAGAATCAGATGAATGGAGTAAAGACCTCATATTAAGGTACGGTAATCTCCTATTCCCATAGGATAAGAGTACAATGCTTAAGAAGCTACCCCTTTATCTTCGAAAGGAATGACCAGTGTTTTAGAAGACAAATGCTTTTTGTGCGTTCACTTGTTCTAGTCTTTTTTTTATGGTTCTCATAATAGTCTCTCAAGCTGTATGGGAAGGAAGAAAGGAGAAAATGGAAATTAATGCTGATGAGTGAATAAGTGCTCTTTTTCTTTTTTCCTTTTTTTTCCTTAAATGGACGAGAAAGTGTCTTCACAAGTAAACTTATTTGAAAATATTGTAAGGGTGGCATGACTGTAGGTTTGTAGACCACCAGCAGTACATTTGAGGGTCAGTGATGTATGAAGTTAGGCAAATGGACAAATGCATTAGGAAAAAATAGGTATGTTAATCAACTATTTAGAATAAGATAAAGATAAGTTCAGTGTCAGTATAGCTGCTTACTTATTGATGCCTGCTAGATTTCTAAAAATTGAGACAAATGAAAATACTACCACTTGAATATTTGTAAGTAGACTTCACAAAACAGTCTGTGACTGCTGGGGGGGGGGCGGTGTGTTAAATATCAGTGTAGCTGTTGTCATTTTAAAGTATGTGTTAACTTTTAGAGCTGTGAAGACGAGAGGAGGATTCGGTCAGACCTTGAGGTTAAATGTCAGCGTTTAACACTGGAACTGTCTGATACAAAGCGGATGATTCAGCAAGGTGATTACAGACAAGAGAACTATGATAAAGTAAAATGGTAGGTATCTCTATAGTTCAAGTACATACGAGTATTAACAGAACAAATCTCTAGTTCAGTCAGTCAAGGTTGCAGTTGCCCACCTCAAATATTTTTCCTTACTTGGATCCACTAATAGTTCAGTYATCCAGGATTGATATTCAGTCGTGTGGAATATCAGAGTCATAAGATGAGCAACACTGAAATCTGATGCATACGTTTATCTTCTTAAAAGCTTGTACTTRGGTACTTGCTGTGTTTTCAGAGTCTACTAGCCTGGCTGCAACTTAAGTAGGATCTGTTGATGCCAAATATCTCAGAACAAACACTATTTTTTACTAGTTTAATAGCTATCATCTAACAAGCAGCCCTGTGCCCTACTATGTGCTACCTGCACAGTGACATAAAAGRGAGTAGGACCTTGGGAATTAATATTAAGCAACTTAAAGTACCTTTGTAAGCATAAGACTGAAAGGTCTGTTACGAGAACCCTTAGTCAGAGAATCTTAGGTTAACTTCAGCAGCTTGATTTAATTGCCAGAATTTCCAGCATGTCTCTTCATTTTTGAAATATAAGTTTTGGAGTTCTAGCCTTTGCTTTGAATGCTGACCTCATAACAACTGCAAAACAGTGAAAATGGGCTTCTTTTAAGTACATGCATACACACATACTTCAGTCCAGCTTGCAAATGTCCTTTTCAGTGTGCTTGCAAGTTCAAGAAATCAGAGCTTTGKCAGATTTGTTGGGGAATGGCTCAAAATAAAGATTCTGAATAGAAAGCAGCTTGTCAGCTCCCTAGCTGTTCATATTGAACGAGCTCAGGCAYGTTTATTGATCTTTACTGTGCCTCTAAGTCATTTAAAGGAGAGTCTGTCTTTTGGATAACTGTTCACAGCCATATGTACTAAAACAACCTTGAAATCTATCTGGAAGCTTGTTACAAATAGGATGGATGGATGCTATGGTTTGCTTCCCATGTGCAACTGCATCTAATAAGTGGATTGTAATAACTTTTTCATGTGAATGGCCCCAGTGTTTGACAGTGTGTATTAAAATAGTCTTGAGTTGAAAAAGGCATGAATAAACGTGCCAAAACTATATTTGAGAGAGTACGTTGTATTCATCAGAGTAGGCRCAGATGAAGGGGAGGGGGAGAGCGCTATTGGCATGCTTGCATGAGGATATTTGGGAGCACTGCAGGAATTAATCACTTCCAGGTTTATTTCTGAGTAAAACTGTGGGTTTAAAAATCCTTTGCAAACTATGTCAAATCTTCTAGTTTTGGTAGACTACAAGGTATCTCAGTTTTTTAACACTATTAATATTAAAATGGTTAGCTTTCTTTCAGACTGCAAGCTCATACTGGCTCATTCATTCCACTCTTCTGACAGGGTCAGATACAGACATAGAGCTGCTGCTTTGTGCATGTGGAAACACTGTTATTCCGGACACCAACATAATTTTTGCAGCTGTGTCATGTATATTTTAAATATGAGCAGAGTAGTATAATTTCCTCTGGCATCAAGGGACTGTATATAAGGGAGAGGYGCAACTGAGAACAACTGTCCTTTGGTTTCTGTTTGATTAGGAAGATGGGAATGAAGTCACTTTAGTTTTTCGTCCAACTTTAATGTCTGCAAAAGATTCAAGGAAATGTTGGGGAAAGAGCATCAAAAGCTTGGCAAATTTAAAAGGATATACAAGGGAATTTATAATCTATTGCTAAGAGGAGAAATGTATAGCCCAAAGTTGAACTAAAGAAGAATACTAAGAAGAGGATGCAGTAATTTTAGGATAGGAATTTAGGATTATTATATTATAATTTAGGATTATTGCTTAAATACTTCAAAATGAAGAAAACTTTCTCATATAATAACATGCTGTTGCAAGTGATAAGAACTAAAAAACGTATTATCGCCTGTGATAATTGTCCTGTGAGTAACTGGACAAAAAAGTCGGTGTCATGAACCAAAAGAACAAAATTCAAAAYTTGTAATTTAGTCAGCCTTCATTTCACTCTATGCAACTAATAGTTTCACTTCATTTTAACAGTGAACGAGATRTATTTGAACATGAATTGTCAGAACTCAGAAGAAAATATGAAGTATTGGAGTTATCTCACAAAGCGCAAGCTAAAGAAAGAAATGACTTATCAAAAGAGGTAAACTTAAAGTTCTTATTTCAGTAATAATTTAGTTTTTGACCTTAGGAATCTGATTGTTTGCCTAATCAAATCTTTTGGGATCTCCTGTAGAATCATAGAAWAATTTAGGTTAAAAGGTCCTCAGGAGATCGTCTGCTCTGACACCCCCACCTCCCCCACTAGAGCCAACTTAAATCGGGTTGCTCAGGCTTTTGTCAAGTTTTGAGTATCTCCAAGGATGGAGATTCCACAACCTGTCTGGGCAACCTGTTCCAGTGTTTGACCACCCTCTTTGTGAACAAGTTTTTGTAATATCTAATTAGAGTTGTTGCAGCTTGTTTCTCTTGCCTCTTGTCCTGTCACAATGTGCTTCCACGAGTCTGGCTCTGTCTTTCTATATGTTCCGATTAGATAAGTGAAGACTGCAAAAAGATTACTCCCCTCCATCCCTCTCATCTGAAGGCTGGAAAAAAAAAMCAGTTTTCTCAGCCCCTCCTTGTACATCATGTTCTGCAGCCCGTGACCAACTTGGTGGACCTTTTGTGGACATGCTGCAGTGTGTGAATGTCTGTCTGTGCTGGAGAGCCCAAAATGGGACACAGCACTCCAGCTATGGTCTCGCTAGTACTGAATTCAGGGCAGTAATCATTTTCCTCAACTTGTTGTCTGCACTGTTGCTTAATAAAGCCTGGTAGGCAGCTGGCATTTTTTACTGTGAGGGCACACTGGCTTATGTTCAGCTTGTTCAACTCATCTTTACCTGTCTCCAAACAATATCTTGCCAATTTGGCCATAAAGTTATTATGGGAGACTGTTGAAAGCCTAGCAAAAATCCAAGTAAATGACATTCACTGCTGTCCCCTCATCCATGGAACCAGCCTTCTTGTCATGTTTATCAGGCACAATTTGGCTTTGGCAAATCCATCCTAGCTGCTTCCAATCACCTTTTGCATGGATATGACTTCCAGGAGGATTTGCTCCATAATCTTTACAGGAACTGAGGTCAGACTGACCAGCCTGTAGTTCCCTGGATCTTTCTTCTTGAAGATAGTTCCCGGTCATCAGGAACCTCTCCCAACTGCTATGATCCTTTAAACTGGATAGCAACCCTGCAATGACATTTTCCAGCTCCCTCCACATCCATCAGGTGCTTTCCACTTTTTCCTAGGTTTATGTACATCCCATTTTTCTGGGTCTCTAGCTCAATCTTCCTCTGCTTCACTCTTCTAAGCTCTGCTGCTAGGCTCAGGAACCTGGGAGGCCCGAGAGCAGAACTTGCCTGTCAAGGCTGAATGCTGCCAATATGCTCTATCCTCAAAAGAGGGCAGAACTATTTATAATTTATTTTAGCTCTTTTGACCACAACTGTAATTAGTAACAGTAAAGCAGAGTTACTATATGGATTATGTTTTGCTATGTTCTATAGATGTCTAAGAAAAACGTACATGTAGCTTGTTTTCTCTGTATGTCTCTTAATAAAGTAATAGATTAACTCTTCCTTCACMTGTCCTTTAGAGGTTAATATTGTGTTAGGAATAAAGCCTAGTATTTAGGACCTCTTCTTTCTATGCTTCCACTCCAGTGCTGCTTGCTTCATAGACAGGAACGTTTACTAGGTTGGTTGGTTTGTTTGGTTTTTAAGTGTTTCAATTGGTCTTTGCAAGTATTTCTACTGGGAAAATGACTAAAAGCCTCTTCAGACACTGAGGGTTTCCTTTTTTCTTTTTTTTTTCCACCAGTTTTTGTGGGGGGGAGAGGGGTCCAATGAGTTCTAATTCCAGTCAGGTCAGTCACTTTTTTCAGATCTCAATCATTACCATTCTGCTAGCACTAGTATTTCACAGGGGAATATATCTCTGCTCCAAAGACACTCAAAGAGCTAAAGACCTGACAGGTTGAGAGGGAAATGTCCCTAGCTGCACGCCCTGTTCATTAATTCATTCATTCAAGAGTCACGATGGTTCAATAATGGCCCCCACCAAGCACATGTGATAACTCTAGGGTCAAGGAACTAGGCAGAGAATGTTTCCCTATCCATTGCCTACCAGTTCAAGCTTCCATTTTTCAGTATCTGTTATCACAACTTCTGTATCTAAATTGTTCACAGGGAAGATTGCTTCACTGAACCCCCAGAATTAAATTATTCTCTGTAAGTAAGCTAGTTAAGAATGAATCCTCCAAAAGTGTCAGAATCACTAAGGGATTTTTTTCTTTGTCTGATATAGGTGTGCTTTTATAACAGCTATTTTGGAGGGAGAAAAGGACTTACTGAGTCTCCAGAAAGAAACTTCTGTTTCTGTCCTCATTAACTAATTTGCAGATGATTTGTAGTGCTATATCCAACTTACTTGGAGAATAAGACTATTTTTTAAGCTGGGTTTATGTATAGAAAATCTTCCCAGGAAGCACAAAAAGGAGTAAAGGAACAGTCGATCGGTTGTTCAGAATTAGTTTCCCTATGTGATACAGAAGGGACACTGCATGGGGAGGTTGTTCTTGACTTCTGTATTTGTCCAGGCAAGAATCAAAGGAAGGGTCTTTGAGTGTTAACGCTTTGGTAACTGAATAAATAAGACCGTTCACTCCCCAGAGGATTCAAGGGAGGTCATGTTCTTTAGGGTCTCTATATTACACAGAATCCCAGAATGTTTGAGGTTGGAAGGGACCTCTGGAGATCATCTAGTCCAACCCCCCTGCTCAAGCAGGSTCACCTAGAGCATGTTGCCCAGGGTTGTGTCCAGACGGGTTTTGAACATGTCCAAGGAAGGAGACTCCACAGTCTCTCTGGGCAACCTGTTCCAGTGCTCTGTCACCCTCACAGTGAARAAGTTTTTCCTCATGTTCAGATGGAACTGCCTGTSTTTCAGTTTGTGCCCGTTGCCTCGTGTCCTGTTGTTGGGCACCACTGAARAGWSTSKSKYYTCATCCTCTTGACACCCTCCCTTCAGATACTTGTACACGTTGATAAGATCCCCTCTCAGCCTTCTCTTCTCCAAGCTAAACAGGCCCAGCTCTCTCAGTCTTTCCTCATAGGAGAGATGCTCTAGTCCCCTAATCATCTTTGTGGCCCTTTGCTGGACTTGCTCCAGTAGT
>NW_020448185.1:1113161-1190462 GCF_003343035.1 Apteryx rowi
TGGAGAGTGGCTTAGCAATGACATCCGCCAGCTCCCTCAGCACTCGTGGGTGCATCCCATCAGGGCCCGTGGATTTGTGGGTGTCAAGTTTGCTTAAATGATCTCTAAGCCAATCCTCCTCCACCAAGGGAAAGTCTTCCTTCCTCCAGACTTTCTCTCTTGTCTCCAGGGTCTGGGGTTCCTGAGGGCTGGCCTGAGCAGTAAAGACTGAAGCAAAGGCAGCATTCAGTAACTCTGCCTTCTCTGCATCCTTTGTCACCAGGGCACCCACCCTGTTCAGCCAAGGGCCCACATTTTCCCTAGTCTTCCTCTTGCTACTGATGTATTTGAAGAAGCCCTTCTTGTTGTCCTTGACATCCCTTGCCAGATTTAATTCCAAATGGGCCTTAGTCTTCCTCGTCACATCCCTGCATACTCTGACAACATTCCTATATTCCTCCCAAGTGACCTGTCCCCTGCAGTATTGCAGATAAAACAGTGATTTTAACTACTACTATTAAGGTAGTACTCCTCTGTCCAATTTTATAGATAGACATAGAGGTTCATTTCTTTCTTCATGTAGTAAACTATGTCTCTGTTCACTGTGGATGCACATATAACCTGTTACTTTGAGGTGGGGATGGATTTTTTTGTTGTTGTTTGGGGGGGGGCAGGTTGCTTGTTTTGTTTTAAGATACGCTTACACCTCACCTTCTATGGTGCTCAGTGGACAGATGGAGCATGCCTCTAAGAGTTTTTTTTTTTTGCACTATGAATTTTAAATTGCTTAATAAGTTGCTTCTTGTCTTCAACTTCATTATCTTTCTCAAGTAACTCTTTTGTCTTTTTATGGCTTAGATGGGATGAATTCTGTCTAAAACATATACAGGGTGTCTTTATGGCTTTGGTCTGGGGGATGTATTTCTGATAAGCGATTCATCTACCACTGTCTTAACTTGGCRTGTGACATCACCAGGAGCTTAAACTGCAAAATTTCTTGAAGATGATAATGGTACCTTTTGCTATCAGAAGCAAGGAGTTAGACCACTCAGCACTAGTGACCATATACTCTGTGGCTGCTCTTTGACAATATTGATCTCCCATAGGTGGAGACCACTGTCTCCCACACCATATTTTTTGGAGTGGTAAAGTTGACTAATCTGTAGCTCAGGAAAGCTGTTGCAGAGGCTCGCAAGATGATCATGTTTCTATTTTTGCATCAGTTCAGTTATCTGTAGCAACAGCATGCTAAACGAAAGTCAAAAGAAAGCATGCATGACCTTCTTTGCTCTTGGTACTGGTCTGGAACATCACCTTGTCTATCATAATCATGACATACTTCAGCCCCAGAGCTAGCAGTTTCACCATTTTTTTATTGAACAGTAATGACTCTTGGTGCCTGTAAACTTTCCACTGTTTCTGAGAAAGTCGTCCCCAGTATGATGACCAGTTGGCCCCAAAACTTGGTATGTTTCCTCTCTGATTCAGTACTATATTCTGATCCTAGTTTCTGTTTTGACATTGAGGAAGATTAAGGAAGATTACCTCTTTTCAATTACTAATTATCAGAAATAATGAAAATCCAGAAAATTATAATCTTAAAGTCCTTTTTTTGAATAGAGCTTCACCTACTTATAAGAGCATGTTAAATGTAAGTGTAAGCTGAGGTTTTTCAGTTCAGATGATATGCAGAAGAGAGTTAAAATGAAAAAACAAGTGTGTGGGGGGTGGGTTAAATGCTTGTTTTGAAGTTTATGTTGAAGTATTCCTTTAACCCCTTTTATAGCTGGCAACCTTACAACAGTCCCTTAACTTGTTGCAAAAAGATAAAGATTATCTTAATCGCCAGACCATGGAGCTTAGTGTTCGCTGTGCACATGAAGAAGATCGTCTTGAAAGACTTCAGATTCAGCTAGAGGATGCCAAAAAAGCTAGAGAAGAGATGTATGAAAAATATGTTACATCCAGGTAAAATACTGTGTTCACTTCTATCGGTAGACAAATTACTATTTTCCCTTGTTTCTTGGACAAATCCCACTTAAAACTTGCTGACTTTAGAAGAGCTAGTTTCTATCTGTGTAACTAGAAACAGTAAGAAAGCTTCTGTTTTTTTTTAATGTGTATTTATGTATTGGGAAAAACTGCTTTAAAGTTTTTTTTAAGTTTTGATATACTATCATAGCAGTGAAGAAATCCATTTCGAAAGTTTATGGCAACTATATTCTTACATGTATATAGAAATTTTTTGAGGTAGTGGAAATAAAAAAACTATATTAAGCACACATTGCACTTTTTCTTTTTTTTTAAATGAACTTTATTTAGAACAATAATACTAGAAAGACATATTCTATACAATCTTTGGAGTGTAAAATATGTTTAATTTTAACAGATGTTTAAAGTAGGACGTAGTATGCAGTTATAACTTTCACATCAGCTATTCGAGCAATCAGTTTTTCATATCTCAGGTTCACTTGCACACTCCTTAATGCTAGCCATGAGAAATTAAGCGATCATTGTGTGCTAGCTGCAGTAGTAAATAGTGTTAAATTCTTATGCTATTCAAACTGGTATATGTATATGTTTGGGATGTTGAACAGAAAATACTATTTTATTCAGCTATGTGTCAAGCTAAATATGTAGTACTATACAATAAAATTTTGTGCCCTCATATAGATTTTTTTTTCTTACTAAGATTATCCAGATCATGTTATTTCCTGACACCTAGATGCCAAAGATATCATTTTAACGTACATCCAAAAGTTGCATCAAATGTTTGCCTGTGTGGCTGTCCCTAATACAGCCATCTTTCTGGTTAGCAGTGTCCCTAGAAAAGCAKCTGTGCTCTGAGTGAATGTCCTCTAGAGACAGAAAGTGTGGAGTAGGCTCAGTTAATCCCTCAGCTGCTTCCTTTTGTTTGAATTGACAAGATGGAATGGAGACAACATTTGTATATTTTGTGTTCTTGCATAACTGAGATGAAATGCACTATATGTGACTCTTCTGTAATACAACTGGAAAGACAAAGTGTTGTCTAAACGGAAATATAAAAACACTCTACTGAAGCTATCAGTTATGGAGTTCTGTCCCATATTGCTTATCAGAAGTCTTTTTAATATTAAGGATTTTTCCTTTACTACTGTCACTTTTTTTTTTTTAATTTACCTTGTGTGGATATACCTCAGAACAGTGTTCAGGTTAGAGATTCATCTGGAACTTCTTCATTTAAATAAATCCTTAAGGCTTGCTTTTAAATTGCGGTTTAAAAAAATCACGTAGGTCTGAGCAATCTTGCTCTAGAAATGTATTTGTAAGCATTGACTCTTGTAGCTAGATTCCTTTTTCTAGAAAGCCATTRTGAAACCTATATCGTATAATAATGAGGCAGAGGGGCTTTTAAAGAGCTCTCTTCATTTGAGGAACCTAGGAAGAGATGCATGTAGGTTGACTCTACCACATCTGGGGATACAATGCAAGCCTGCTTCACTATCCTCTGAAATATCAGAGGGATCTTGGTCTCTTGTGTTTTGATGCCAGATAAAGAGAAATTGTGTGACTCATATTACCTTCAGAGATCTTGATGCTATTACTGTGATTCTGTGATGTTACCAGATCTCTCTAGACATTAATGGTACTGTTGATTCTATTCATGATGTTAATCTTCATAGCACAGATATTAACTGTAATGGATAATCTAGGCGTATCTGCTCTCCTCTAGTGACCATTATTGTCTTCTGCAGAGACATTATGGCTTAGTAGAGAAGACAATGTGTATTAAGCATCATGTGTATTGAGCATCATGTATGGGATTGTATTGCAACCTGGGCAGCCTAGTTTGTATTCATGGTTCTGCTGCTGAAATATTGCAGAAGCTCTCCCTTCTTTGCTTGCCCTCCCTCCCACCTCCCTCACATTTTTTGTGTGCATCTTCTGAGATTGCATTCCATAGTGGGCATCCCTGCATATTCAGCAGTTTGAACCATCCCTCTCTCAGGTCAAATATCTACAATTACAAGTTTCTTGTGCAGAGCTCTACAGAATTTGATCTCTTTGTCAGAGAGATAAATTAGAGATTGCAACAGGGAGAGCAGGAGAAAATTGTATCAACTAATRGACATTCTACACTCCTTATAGCTACTTGGAGGAGACACCAGTTTGGGCTGTAAGTTTTTATTGACTGCATTTTGAAGAATTTGAGGCGTTTTAACGCTCACTCCACATCTGGATCTCTTGTGGTCGTTGTAGTTCATGAATAAATTAGATAAGGAAAACAAGCCCAAATTTTTAGGAATAAAGAATTATTCACCTTCTGATCGCCCTCAGAACTGCCAACATTGGGGCATATTTAGCTTAGTTAGAAAATGTTACAGATTTTAGGAAACTGAGGGATTAGGTTCCCTAACCTCTAAAAAGAGAGGCTGCATATTTGGTTGAGATTGGGGCAAGGTTAATGCCAACAAGTCATAGCTACAGTCCTTGGGAACCTTTAGGGAAGCACAGACCAACAAAAAAAAATCTCCCTTTACTATTTTGAGCACTTAAATTACAATCTGTACCTGCATTAAGAGATGCTCAGATCATGTCTAGTTTGTTTGGAGTATAAAGCCTTATGGATAATAGACCTGGAAGGAAGGTCATAAAGCTAGGAGAAGAGGACAAAACACAACCTGATAAGGCAAAAACGTTTTTAGTTACTGCCCAAACAGACCATAACAGTTGGTCAGGAATAAAAATGAAGGTTGTTTGCTTTATAGCAGCTCAGTTGGTGTTCATTAAAAGGCAGTGATAGGCAGTCAAGCTACACATTCAGAATATCCCCTTTTCTACACCATTTGTTTATGTTAGTCATCATAAAGATAAGTGTGATGTTGAACTGTCTTCTGGTGACATCACTGTGGGTGTTCAAGACTCTTTCAGATTCTTTTAACCTTCCTCAGTAAACTTTCTTGACTTTAAAACAGTCTTGCAGCAGGAGAGGAGGTCAGTTGTAGTTTCCACAATGATAGAAATTTCTCTTTGGTAAGTGGTAATGGTAACAGAAAATCTTTGCTCTCTAAATAACAAGAAAATGATAGTGGTACTTGATTTTGCATATGAGAGTTGTATCCCGAGGTCCTGAAATTCAGCATTCACTTTTTTCTATGTATTGAGCCACATAGCACAAAAAGAACACAGAAAACTTCTAATGGGGACCTTATATTTCAGTACAGTGTGGGTTTTTTTGTTTATTTTTGTTTGTTTAGATTATCAACTTATTCATTGTATCAAAGATCTTTACAAAGCATCTTGCTAGGGTGTGGCACACTTGATAAAGGAAGGGAGATAAACTTACCTTGACAACTCAGATGAAATTCAGTGTATCAATAAAAAGCAAACAGGAAAAACTAGACAGCTCTCATTCTGACATATTTAGATATTTTCGGGCTTGTAGGTAACATGAAATTTGGCCAACTCGGAGTACAGAATTCATAGAAGATGGGCTACCACACAATTCGGAATCCAAAAGAATCTGAAAGACTTTACTGTGGAGAATGTACTTCTCTTCATACGTATGCTTTTATTTCCAAATGTGTAATTTCTGTTAGTGACTTCACTGCTGATTATTTATTCTTGAACCCCAACTAGAGGATGTAAAATTCAGCATGCCTTTGCTGTTAAGTACTTGCAACAAAACTATGTGGGATTTTTTTTGTTTGTTTGTTTTTTCTCTGGGGGAGCGGGATAGTTTTGTAGGAACAACTCTTTACGGGATTCCTTGTAACTCCAGGTTTGTTGGCTGCCAAAGTCACAGAAACGTTGTCAATATTAATATCAAGTGAAACTTTTTTGTGCAGGAATCTTCTGATATTTGCTGCTTTAAAAACTTAAATAAAATAATTTGCTTAAAATACTTATTTGTCACATTGACAAGATAAGTATCCAGATATCATTTTTAGCTTCACAAATCTACACAGCTTATGATCTTCAGCATTTGCCATCATGTGTTGCCCCCACCCCCCTCTCCAGGTGTGGTGAAAATAGTATACAACAAAATCTTGTAGCATGGCATTATTATAAGTTAATTTACCATTACCCAGTGATGAAGCTAGAACAGTCTGCAAAGTGAGGACTTTTTTTAAGTGGTTAATTAATATGAACACTCACGTATAGGCTGACAAAGAATTTTGGCAAGTGTATTAAGTGTAATGCTGCATGATGACTCAATGTCAAATTACTTTAATAAAATAAAAAAACCCTAAGCAATATGCCATGAAAGATCTTAACTTATTCATGGTTAAGTTTTCAGTCTTAGTTTTAAGCTAATATGTATTCCAAGCAGATGAGGGGGGAATGAGTGAAAATTAAAATAAAATGTAAAACCGAGAAGTGCTTTGCTAGTACAGCTGTACCTGGAATTTTGATATTTTGGCCAATGTAGTAGTAATGCAGTTCATAAGAAATTCCTATTTTTTTATTTATTTCCAGAGACCATTATAAAACAGAGTATGAAAACAGACTGCAGGAGGAACTGGAACAAATAAGATTGAAAACAAATCAAGAAATTGAGCAACTTCGAAGCACCTCAAAGGAGATGTATGAGCGTGAAAACAGGTAGATAAAATGCAGGAAATAATCTAATTAGGGCAGAAATAGCCAAATATTCCCTTTTTTCAGGCAGAAACTGGTTGACTGGCTTCTTGAGGGGTGATCAAAATGTGGGAATTTAAGTTTAGTTTTAAAACTGAGAACCTTATAAAACTAATACAGATAGCATAATTTTTCTTTTGAAATAATGATTGACATTTGACATTGTCAATAAAAAGAATGGATTGTTAAAATGCATCTTCTAGATAAACTTTAGTGGTTTTGAGCTTACTCAGATGAGTCTTGTTTGTTAATTTATACAGAATATGTTGGTTTATCTCTCATAATGGATGGACAATAGTCCTGAAACTTTCAGGCAACCAGAAAGGAAGGAGTTGATTCAGAAGGTAAAGCAGAAAAATTGAGGAAAACCAATCGAAGATAGATTTATTTTTAAAAGGTATAAAAGTCTGAGATTGTTTACAGCATTATGATTTACAACACTACTGGTTTTCCTCTAAATTATGATAAAATCCTCCTTCAAGAAGGTCCTGGTCCTGCAAGAAACTGCATACTAAACTTTGTGTGCATTCTCGATGAATTGCATGGAACTGTGTGCAGTGTTAGGCACACATGTAAGCCTGTAGGGATCTAAGGGCTTGGACTCTTGGTACTGTAATTTTTTTCAAGGGATTTTTTTGTTGTTTTTTTTTTTGTCATTACATGTTCCTTTTAAATGGGAGGAGCACTTAATGACTCATTATTAACTCATTGTAGGTCTCCTGAAAGTGACTTGTGTGGAGAAGGAGATGACTGTAGTAAAAAGATATTTGTGTCATCAGCGTCTCTTCTTTTAATAGGTAGTTTTGTTATTACTCTGAAGAGGGAAAAATGAGGAATGTGACTCCTGCTGTCTGTCTTCCATTCAACTGAAAGGTTCTAATTTAAAAAAAAAAGACATCATTTTATAGTTTTGCAAGTGTGAATGAAATTATATATATGTGTGTGTGTGTGTGTGTGTGTGCGCGCACATCTGCACCACTTCCTGTATGCAAAACTAAGTTGAATTACAAAGAATGATTTGACTATTGGTGGATATCTGAAAAGTGTCCGTATATTGTTGAGGAATCTACCAGAGGATCCTTTGTTTGTCTGGAACCAATTTACAGAAGTTTTGTTCCTCGTTTTGAAATAATTATTTCTAAAATGCAAATTTATTAGCCTTAATTTCATATTTTGTGGGGGRAAAAAAAAGATTAGCCTATGCTATCTCTATAGAATTACTGAAAAGTAAAAGTAAAAAGTAAAAGTATTAAAAAATTCCGCCGTAAAACTGCTTTGTAGTCTGAGGTGCACCTCAATCATGAGATGTGCAACCCCAAACTGGGAGCAAAGCAGTTTGCAGTGAAAGTTGTATGATGTGATGAGATGCTGATTGACTGTGACTGAAAGTAAAGCTAAGATTTTAGTTTCATCTTCAAGCTCAAAGCATGGAATGACGAGACAGCTGAGCTAATGTGACTGAAAAGAAAGTTCTTACTCCTCATCTCTTTGCCAAGCCTCTTAAGCCTGATGTTCCCCTTGAATTTGGTGACATTTTACCCTTGGATGAGCCAGTTCAGGAAGCTGAACTGAGGGGGGAAGGGGAATCCAATAAAAAGGTGATACTTAGTTTTATTTTATTTGGRATTAGTTTCACTTTTCTGGTTGTCAGCATTGGCTATGTCTCCATTAGCAAACATGAGTGAATTCACAGAGCTACTGAATGTCTGCATGAGGTTTTACTTAGGACCAGATAACAGCTAATCCAATAACCTGGACACTATTTAGTAGTTTGAGCATGTTAGATCTCTCCTTGAGCACATCATCTTATTTCTGTCAATTTGAATAGAATTTGGTTTGTGTGCTCTARAATTGTTCTGAGTGGCAATTGTTGAGAGGTTTGCTTCAAAAGCTAATGTAGATGCCCTTGTACTTCTGCTTCCCCTCCTCTGCCCCTTGTCCCACCTTTTTCTTCCATACAGGCTCATAAATGTGTAGATAGTGATCCTGTCCCATTTTAGAGGGTTACGCTCACTTGTATGGTAGGCTTGCCAGACACCTGATAATCCAGATGACCTGTAAGTGTAGCTGTTAGATATGCTGGTTTTACCTTTTAAAATCAGAATTGTGTATAGTTTTCAGATCATGTGAATACCTGGCACAATGTCACTAATGGCTGTCCTATCTCTATTGAAAGTATGTAAACAGATACATAACTGGGTCTCATTTGCCTTTTTTTATGGTTAAATCACATCTGTGATTTTCCTCTTGTTGACCGAGTGTACCTCATTGTGCCTTTATTCTTCTGTAGCATTTTCAATTGGCAAGCTATTCAGTTAAGCAAAACACTTTATTCTCTAAATGTGTGACTCTACTTCTTATACAGTTTAACTTTTATTCCATTTCTACGACTCTTCAAGATACGAC
The DNA here is from genome assembly GCF_003343035.1 of Apteryx rowi. Taxonomy (NCBI): domain Eukaryota; kingdom Metazoa; phylum Chordata; class Aves; order Apterygiformes; family Apterygidae; genus Apteryx; species Apteryx rowi. The sequence continues at coordinate 1,122,171 of NW_020448185.1, forward strand.
ATTTCACTCCTCTAACACATTAATGCCCTTGACCTCCCACATGTTTTCTCTTAGGCACTTAACCATTATATAATTCTTAGGTTGATTCTGATTAATTAATAATTTCCGATGCATATGTATTACTTAACTGAGTCCAGGTAAGTATGGTTGATGACATTTCCTTAGTCTAGAAAATAAAGTCCTTTATCCAAAAAACATACACGGTTAGTGTGGCTCAAATGACCTAGGATAGCATTTGACATGGACTTAACAATTCTCCTTTTACCTCCATATCTTCAAAATTTGCCTTATACTCTAATTTCACTTTGCTTTAAGCCAGTTGTACTTCCTGAAAAAGCTCCCGTGGTGTTTTGGGGGTGTTTTTGTTTCCTGTGGTAACACAGGTATTACTGCATCTCCGCAGCAAATTCAGGTGAAAATCAATCTGCTTCCCCTGCCACCCCCACACAAAATCACTGCACAGCCACATAAATGAAGCGTGCTCATGGCATTGCTCAGGGGCAGGAAGAAAAAAACAACTGAAGTGGGCAGAGCTTGTTGCATATACATTAATGTTTCAGTTCAGATGAGGAATGTGGTTTTGAAGTGAAGCTCCCAGTTATCGCTGTTTGCCATGTTTTTGCTCACATCGCACCTTGCGCTTGCATTTGCACTGGATTTCTTTTATATGAAACTAAATTGAAAGGTGTCTCTAAGAGAGCATCTAATACATCACAAATGGCAGTGGGTGTCCAGGACACAGGAGCAAACRTTTTTTTAAAGTAAAATCCTCTGAAGTGTTTATAGTGTAGATGTCAAGTCCTCAACAGCCACTGTTTTGCTCTGCAAATCTGCTGTTGCTGTGCTGCGCTACTGAATAATGGAGATACAGCAGATGAGCCCTAAGTGGTAGTTTCAGTTTATTAGGATGTTATACTACAGACAGACTACAGATTAACAGACTGTTACCTGTGTCATTTTTTAACACAAGTATTACAAGTGTTAGTTTTCATTCATATGGCACTACTCTGACTTGTATAAGTGAAATAGGAATAAGATAGTTTGCAAGTCTTAACTGATCCTTGGTTAATAAAAATTTGAAAAAAAATATTGATTGCAACAAAACATTTATGGTTTAATTTATGGTTCTCTCTTTGCAGATCAAAAATTATGTTAGCAATAAAAGACACCAGTGATGTGCAATAACCTACGTATGGTGATTAACTAGCCGAATTAGTTATATGTCGAAATAAGGATTTTATACCTAGCTAATCTCTTCTGGCTCTATCGTAAAAGTTCTTAATCTCCTCAGTTACTAGGAGGACATCATTCTCCTAGTTATTAAAGAAGTACTAAGCAAAAGTATTTGAATTATTAAATTCTGCAAAAAAGTAATTTACATTTCTAATATTCTGACTTTTTCACGTATTTCTACAAATGGATGGGTGGTTCAATCATTGTTTTCAGAACAGGCCTCTATAATGGATATACATATAGATAGGCCCCCTACTGTTCTAACAGGATTGGGGAAGGTAGTGTTAAAGTCAAGATCAGTCAATAATACTCTAATCTGAGAAGTAAAATAGGCTTCTTCCCAACAGATTCTTGAGAGATTATCTTTTTTTGTTTCCTTCAGAAATTTGAGAGAAGCAAGAGATAATGCTGTAGCTGAAAAAGAAAGAGCAGTTATTGCTGAAAGAGATGCTCTAGGAAAATATGATCAACTCTTAGAACAGTAAGTATCTCTTAAAATACATGTCAAACTGAAGGGTTAAGTGTATTTATATCAGGAAACTTTTAGGGAGGATGGATGACTGGTTGGGCTTTCTGCAAAGAATAAATTGTATGACAAAAATTTGGTTTAAATGAAGTTAGAAATCTAATTTTAGTTTGTTTGTTTTTTCCTTTGCCAGTGCAGTAACACTGTGAATGTTTGATTCTTTTCCTTCAATCCTGTAAAGACATGCAAACATAATTATGCATCTCATAGCAAGAAGGTGTAATTCACAGTATGTCTTATCTTCCAGTAACCAAGCTCTGAACACTGCTGTTCTTAATTTAGTTGAAAAAATTGTTGAAAATAGAAAGTARTCTTTTCCAATGATTTCAATGAATACTTTTTGTAAAGTGTGGCTGGAGAGCAGTAGTTGTGAACTTTTATGCTTGCTACATGCTTTTGTTACTGTTGCCTCTACCCAGTCTTTCATATCCAACATATAAAATGTGTCTATACAGTTTTATTTATGTATTTATAAGGAGAAGGAAACTATGACTGATCCTCTGCTGTTTACAGGTAGTTTACTGTCCTTCTCTGCAGCACTTTAGTTTTACTTTTTGTAAATTTAGAACTGTTTTATTAACTATGATAAATTATGAGGTGATTCAGAACTATGGACAGTAGTCAAAGCTGTTCAGGTTAAGTTTGTTACATGTCCGGACTTAAATTATGTTTAAACAACATCTTTCTCAAAAATGGAAAGGTCACTTCATTAAGCAATGGTGCCATGTAGTCACCTACCCAAAGTAGCTGATGTGAATTTTTTTGTTTGGACATGTTTTTAATTGCAAATAGTAATCTGTTAAAATGCTGTTAACTTAAGCATGGACATGAATTAATTTAAGCCTTTATTTTTTTTGTGCTGAATCCTAAATTACAGTGGAGGTATTACTGATGAATTAGCATTACCCCAGCATAGGTGCAAAGAACTGAAAACAGACAACACTAATTAGTCATGCAAAATAATAAGGGTGGTTCTAGAGTAAAATAGTTGGATCAGAGTACCTGTTGTCCACACTATGCATTTCAGGGGTTTGACTTCAGGTTAATTCTAGTTTGGTACTGTGGGCTGAATGTTTGTTAGTGTTTAGAATGCATTGTAGGTGTTCTTGGATTCTCAAAAAGGAATTCACTTAGCAAACTCTGAAATGACTCCACAATGCAAATCAAAGTACGTTAAGTGGAGGCCATCAGGAAATTTGTGTCAAAACTGATCTCTTAAACCAAACTAAAGTGCTAATGGAAATCCACCCTGTGTTTCCTTCTGATGAGACTCCTAGCTTTCACTTTACTATGATATGTGGGAGATTCAGAAGAACTTCCAGTTAGATATCGAAAATAAATGTAGCCAATGATAATTTGAGTATGCACACTTCCTTGTTTTTTATTTTTATATCAACTTTATAATTCTTACTGTATTTATTTTTAAAATTAAAAACCAGGTAGGAAATATCTTTCAGTTCTGTTGTATTCCCACTCATRTCATGTGTCCTGAGGGGGAAGGATACCCTGCAGTTAGAAACATAGGAAAACATTTTGCAGATTTAAAAAAGTAAGCTTTATGGGGGGTGGGAGGGAACCCACAAAATTTATTAATGTACCATGTCATCTCCATTATTGATACACCACGCCTTTGTCGTTCTGTAGCTTTTTGTATTGCTAAACTCTCCAGTTAAGTAAAGCTCTCCTTTCATCACTCTAAATAATGTGATTAATACAGTTTTGGGGATTCAGAAATGTAGATTATTCCTCAGATTATGCTTTCTTTCTTTTCTTCAGGAGAATAAAAAACCCATACTTTGCTTTTTTTAAATGTAGGTCTCTCACTTTAAAACTCCCTTTTAACCATAGTACAAGTATCAAGACTGTGCCTTTTTCTGCATTCCAGATGTGCTTAAYTACTTAAATGAGCTGCAAAGTAACAAACTGCAAACTGACATGATGAAATGGAATAAATGCCTTAATTTATAAGGTCCCAAATCTTGAGGTTACTATGGCCTGAAAATGTGGTTCTGTGGAACAAAAACTTTCATAATATAGGCAAAACCCCCTAAGAAAAGTGAAGTGAATACCTGTGAAGGGAATACCTGTGTTGTCCAATTCCAGATTTAAGTGATTGTAAGAGCTAGTTCTACTTTATTGAAAACAAGGTGACTCATCCTAGTTACTACTGGTGTCATAATCTGTATAAACAAACATGTTTGAAAGCTTCAGAAATATGTGGAATGTTGACTGGCCTGAATGGTGGTTAAGTAAAGCCCCTGGCAAATCTTGTGATCAGAAGTGTAACTAATACCCAATTTTCTAGTCAAGTGCAATTATTATCATTTTTCTCACTGATGTTTTTAAGATGACTTTTTGCAAACAACTGTTTACAAATGCCGATCAAATACTGAAGTGATAATACTTGTGTTATATTAATAAAGAATCTGCTGTTTCAGCCTTAAAGTAGATCACTGTATGACATGAAGACATAATTTTTGTTGCTCTCTTTGCCATTAACAGCTGTAAGTTCTATGTGAGAATGTATATTTCATTTACCCATGGCAGTATAAGAATTTACTGACTTTATATTTTGAGTTAAACCATGGTGCGTATGTCACACTTGTGTTCTAGAAAATTGATGTCCAGGTGGAGACATTTTCAGTTCATTTTAAATTGTTGGTAGTGTGATTATGACTTTTAGCTAATTTTTAAAGCTATATTGGCTCAACTGAAAGTGTCTCAGGGTTGAATCAGGCACACAATTCTATAATAGTTTGATCTTCTACTATATTATGATGTATAGATACTAAATATGTTCTAGTTTTTCCATCTCAAATATTCCTGGAGAATGCTGATGCTGACTGCTAATCTCTTAATTAGTTCCCTTTCCAAAAAAGATAATTGAAAAGCAGAAGAAATGCAGCCTGGCTTCCTATTGCTTTTTATTAGTGGTTAAATTTTCTAGTTTCCAATAAAGGGCAAAGTCAAATTGATATGTTTTGTATGATGGGGTGTTCAAAGTGAACTCTAATGTCTAGTATGGGGTGAACTCATACAAGAGTTTTGCCTCAGGGGACACCTACTAGAGCCATTTTTTGTCTTTGTTTGTTTACTTCCTTTAAACCTTAAAGAAGCATCATTTCTTTCTCTAGGACTCCACTGCTCTATCAATGGAAGTTGGCTAATGATTTCCAAAATTACTGGGAACACAAGGGGCACTTTTGGGCACTTGCAGTGGGCACTGTAACTTTAGAAAACCTCAATTTTATTAAAAAAAAAAAAACTATTGGGATTTAAAATTCCTGTCTCTCCTGTCTATAGGGTGTTAAGATATTTCTAATGTGTGCAGTGTTTTTTTTTTTTTTTTTTTTTTTTTTTTAGCTTATTTGAATGTGCACAGATGTTCAAAGGAAACTTTTAAAAACTATAAAGCTTCAAAAATTGTCATAAACTGTTGGATTTAGTAAAGTCAGGATGATGGCTACAAAAACAGCTTTGAGGTTTGTTGTTCAAAGATTTCAAAGGACCTTGGATTATTATGTAATAATTTCTGGATTAATGTATATAGCTCAGCTATTTAAAACTAGTATATGGATAATCTGCAAAAGGAAAAAAAAAATAGGAGTATTTTTAATGTTTCTATTTAGAAGTACCTTTCTCAAAAAAACAAAAGAATGAAAGTCGYTGAAATTTGTTGATAGCAAGTGTGTTATGGTTTGCGGGTTGGGAGGAAAAAGTGTGCTAGTGTTTACCTATTTAATGTTTTTCTCTTCAGTCAGCTGCAAGCCATTTACACATTTTGGAGACCTCTTCTAATCTATCCATGAATTCTTATTACTTGGATCCTTTTTTTTTTTCCATTTTTTTTGTTCTTCATATTTATGCTATTTGTTTTTAGGACTCATTTGAAAGTGAGGTTAGTCTTACCTAACTTCAGTCATCTGTCTTAATCTTTGTAGATTATGGAGAGGGGTTGATCAATCCTTTTCATAAAATGGGTGTTTAAATTAAGTGAAATGAAGATTCCTGTACCTTCCCAATAATTGCAAATGAGTCTAGAGGACTATCTTAGATGAGAAGATAGCTGTAAATGCAAAGGAGCATTTATTTATTCAGTAAATTTATCCAATCTCTGAGTGTGCAGGAATCTCATGATTAGATTAACATTTATTGCATTATACATTTGTTGTTAAAAGAAACATTAAAATTAATTATTTGCCTTTCATTAGTATGTTTTCACAATCTTGATGTTGCTGACTGCAATCACAAGTTTCTAATCGTAACATGATTAAGTCGACATATTTGTGCACTGGACTTATTGYTAATACTTAAATAAGGGCCTATTTTCTCTTCAAGAATGTTTGTAAAAAATGAAGTTTTAAATAAAAGAAGATGTATGCCCTAATTTCTGGCCAAAGTATTTCTTATTGCTACAGCTGCTATAACCCTATATAAAACTGACTGCCACAGCCCTATACTCCCTAGGCACATCTGTATTTTTCGTGGTTGCTGCTTATGTGTATGAAGAGCTTTGGAATCCCTTGATTTGAAACACTGTAGCTCTTGAAAATTACCATCACTTTGCGCCGTCAGTTTGAATTAACTTCATTAGTATTTTCTAAAATACTTCTTTTGGTATAATTTTTTGTTGCTGTTTTATTCATTGTGACTTCTATAGTATGATTTGTATATGTAACTTTGACAATGCCTAGGATTCATATCAGAATAAAGCTGAGCCCTTTCCTGTCATTGTTAGACCTTACCTAGATTTCCGCCCTAATCAGTGTAACTACAGGTTTCCCGTTAAAAAAATACAATGATCTCATTCTCCTGATGAGAAAGTTGATTACAAGATGCAGCTAAGAGGGTAAAATGTAGATATCATGGAAACTACTGAAAGACACCCCCTTGGAAACTAGGAATCAATGCAAAGAAGGCAGTGAAAGGATGAGGAATAATATGATGAAGAAGAAGAAAAGCTCATTTCCAGGAGATTGGGTCTGATTCATTTCCAAGCTGTAGAAGAAGCAATGAAATCCTTAACAAAAACAATTCTGTGTATCAGTGACTTCCGCAGAAATGGTTAGGAAGACTCTTAAGCTTTTTTTCCTTTTCTTTTGAGCATACATTTACTAGGACTTTATGGTCTTAATGGGTCATTTTAAGATGCTCTCTAAGTTCACCATCCTTCTACTATGTTTCTGCATAAAAAAAGTCTGTCATATCTCGAAACCTACTTCAGATTGCATTATAATGGGAATTGTCTGCTCAATTATCTGTCCAAAGATTCTTTCTGCCTTGCATGTATTACCTAAGTACTTTCCTCAAGATGCCTCTCTGACTTCATAAGAACCAAAAGATTCAAATCAAAAGTAAAATACACTGAGCATTAAAGATTAAAAACTGATAGTTTGAATTTGGAAAGCCTGAAAGACTAACATTTTTTTTTCCTTGGGTTAGAGATGACTTTTTCTGGTATGCCAGAGACCAACATGCTGGCTGTTAATTTTGGCACCTACTGTATAGTCATCAAAAATGAGATTTTCTTTCTTTTTTTTTTTTTTTTTTTTTTTTTCAAGTGGTGTATAAGGAAAGCTTTCTGTCGAGCAGATGGCTGCTGGACAGATACTAATGAGAACTTGATGTCCAGGGATCTGTCCAAAGAATCTTTCCCGCTTTGTTAACATTTTGATGGGATCAGTGCATTATTAACTATATCTTCCTTGTAGAGCCTAATGATATTGGCAGCAGAGAGCTCAGCATAGTCTTGACTTGAGCTGTATAGGTATTTATATTTTAAAACTTAGAATTCATGACTTTTCAGGGTTTTTTTTATTAGCTATTTTTTTCCTGGAATCATTAACCAACTGGCAGCACTCACAGAAGTAATGAAAAATACTGTCCTAGAAAAGAAGACAGATAGAAGAATATTAAAAAAGGAAAAGTGAGTTTAAGTTCTTTTTCTAGTTTCTCTTTGTGGAAGGCAGTTTGGACATGTTAGTGAAAAACTGTTCAGAGTAGGCTTAAAGCCTTGGTATCTTCATCCAAACCAAGAGTATGTATTCTTAGTACTTTAGAGACTGGCTTTGGAGACTGATTGCTATATTTTCCTCAGTTAATTAGAATGCACTTTAATAACCAAACAAAAGGAGAAAATGTAGTTAGCTGATTTGATCAAATATATTGTAGTAGTGTTAAGAAGCCTGCACACTTGCTAGGGCATGCCTAGCAGTCCTTGGTTGTTCACTAATAAGGATTTCAATATTTGAAGATAGCATTCCTCCAGAATGAACAGCTTAAGTGCTGTAACCAGTCACCTTGTAACTGTCTTGAATAGTGTGTTCTAGGCAGAGAATTATCAGTACCAAGATTCATAGGAATGATATATTAGGGTGATGGCTGGCCTTTCTAAGCTTCATTACATCTGAAAGGCAGGCTTTGAAGTTTGCTCTGTTATCCTGGATGATATAATCAACATTTATATGTATAGCTCTAGAAACACTTTCATTTAAGTTTCTCTTGCCCCAGTTCCTAGGAGATAATTCTAACATAATAATATCTGAAGGATGGTTTGGGAAGATTATAACACCAACACATCCTCATATCATAAAGAGGTTTCTTAAGCTTGTAAAATACATGTTCTCATTTTACCTACTCATTTTCTGCTGGCCAAAATCCTTGACCTTAAGACTTGAAGATTAGTAAAGGCAAAATGTTAAAATTCTGTGATGGCTGTTATGCTGAGTACCTAAGAAACTCTTTACTATTCTAAGTCTCTAGGATTTTTGTGAGTGTGGGAAGATTGAAAATGTTTTGGTGTCCTTTAAGAACAACTTCCAAAGCAGTTAAAGCTCCTTCAAAGAGGCATTTTATGATATAAGGGTGCTGCTGCTTGGTTTTCATGTATTTCTTGAATTCTAGGGGAGAAACTTCCATGGCAGTCCATGATTGTGCTATGATTGTTAGTATCCCTCGCATATACACACACTTTTGTGATTCACTGCATACAACTTCTCATTAGTGATGAGTCCTGACAGGATGAGTGAACAGTAGCCTTCTGGAACTCTTTGCCAAGTGATGTTTTGGATGCCAGAAGTTTACATGGCTTCAGAGGGAGACTGAAAAAGATCCAAAATAAATTTGAGAATTACTTAGCATGTAGAAGTCATATCCAATTCAGGAAATTCTTGACCTAGAAACAGTTGGATTGTAGTGGGAGAGGATTAGGAAGAAATATAATGTCTGCAGACACTTTTCTTGCTCTTCTTGAAACGTGCTTTCCAGCCACTGTTAAAGACAAGATTTTCAGGCTACACAGACCTTTGGTTTGATACATTACAGCTATTCCATATAGGACAGAAGCTGTAAAACACAGTGAGAAATTTCTAAACTTACTTACTGTAGCTAAATAACTGTTTTCTGTCCATTTGAAAAGTCTAGACTGGATGTAATGATACATGACATAAATGAAAGCAGTTTTCTAAAGGTGAATTTAATGTGTGAGGGTGGGGGGTTTTTTTTCTTTTTTTTTTTGATTGTTACATATATCAGTTTGGGTTATGTATGCAAATAACTGTTTTCTAGAGTGTTTCTAAGACATCTGTGCTTGAAGAATTAAACTTCTATGTGAAGCCCCTAGCAACATTAGGCAGCTAAAAACAGTAACCCTTCAATGGCAAATGCAAATAGAAGCTGCTTATAGGAAATGCCAAGTACACAATTTTTAGAATAGAGAAGGAAAACAAGTCATGAATAGCCAGATGACCATGAATAAAAGCAATAATTGTTAGTTGCATATGTCTACTAAAACTATATACTATAATTCTTGTTCAGAAGCTAAATTCTTCAAAGCCTGGAATCTTGTTTTCTGTATGGCTGTAAATATTTTGATAGTCACATGATGTCTGTTTACATAATACTATGTTTCAACTTAATATAACCATAAATTTCTTCCTTTAATAGTCTATTGTAAATAAGATAGCATATCGTAAATAGCACAACTGAAAATGCAAATCATTGAGCAAGCATAGGTGTAGGGGGGTGACTGTATAGCCTGATATGTAGCTGACACAAAAATAAGCACAAAAATATGCATATGTGTTTAAATATACATATATATATGCGAGTATACACAAATCATTTGTCTCAAGTTACTGTGATTTTCAGTCACTTGTTTAATGCTTATAATTTTCTAGCATTTCAGCAAATGACTGGRATTATGAACGTTCTGTTGTATGATCTGACTTCTTTCACTTCCTTATTGCATTAAATGACCCACAGCCTTTTTTATTATTACTATTTTTAGGTGTTGTGTTTTTTTAATGTGGGGTGGTTTTTGTTTTKGGGGTTTTTTAAAGGTTTTTTAATTTTTTTTTTTTAAGTTTTTGCCTTAACTGTTATTCAAAATCGTCATTCTGTTTGTGAAATCTGGCATTGAGACCAGTCTTTAGATTGTCACTCCAACTTCTAGTATTCTATTGTTGGATGTTGGGTTGTGTAAAATGCAAGCATTATTGGCTAGAAGTTATAAAGCAAAACCAAAAAAAAAAAGTATGTATCATAATTCCTAAATTATGAATGGTAAGTCTTCTGTAAATGGTGTTTTATATGCATGTTTTCAAGGTGCTTATTTTCATATAAAAGTCAAAGCATCTTGACAAAAGAGTAACTACAGTTAAGGACAAACTAGACCATTACCACTATAGACTTCTTCAGTCCTGGTGCCTCAATAACCATGAGTTTTTAGCATCAGTGGGTGACTACCTTTTGGAAAAGCATGTGATGCTGTACCGTTATCTGGCCAATGAGCTCTTGAAGAGCAGTTTGACTAAATAGGTGTTTCTGTGGTCTGAGAAGAATACTACAGTTTTTTAATCTCATGGACTTCCTAGTAGACTCATGGGAGACTGAACTTACATGGAGACTAAATTTTTTGAGAGACATCTCTAGATTGAATTTTGGCCAGACCTTGTCTTCTGCAGGATCTCATGCAAACTATTGAGAAAATGTTATGTCTAATTGGAAGCCTGTCTCTACCACTCCCAGCCTGGTCTTCACTTGCGTGGTGGTGATACCTGTTTCACATAAGTAACTCTTATGAATGGGGAAGATGCCAACACCCTGCTCCAGAACTGAGCCGGTCTATTTGACAAGTATTCTGTAAGCAAAGGACCCTCATACTGTTTTTATAAACACGCTACCAGACACTGCATCCACTGATGCAGCCAAGGTAGTTTAGGCTGTAAATTACAGGAAGCTGTTTGCCTTTGGCATTAGTCAATCCAGCATTGAATATGCCTAATTAAACTTAATCATACTGATGACTTCCCAAAGAAGGAGGACTGTATGTTATTTATATGTAGCGCTAACAACTAATGTAACCACCATTTCAGTCCTTGCTGAGCAGAGAGGATGGATCACTTCCCTTGACCTGCTGGCAGTGTTATTCCTGATGCAGCCCAGGATACCATTGGCCTTCTTGGCCACAAGGGCACATTGCTGGCTTATTGTCCACCAGGACTCCTAGGTCCTTCTGTGCAGAGCTGCTTTCCAGCAGATTGTCCCCCAGCCTGTACTGGTACATGAGGTTATTCCTCCTTAGCTGCAGGACTCAGCCTTTCCTTTTTTTAAACTTCATGAGGTTCCTCTGTGCACATTTCTCCAGCCTGTCAAGGTCCCTCCAAATGGCAGCACAACCTTCTGGTTTATCAGCTGCTCCTCCTAGTTTTGGATTAATAGCAAAGTTGCTGAGGATGCACTCTGTCCCTTCATCCAGGTCATTGATGAATTAAGTTAAACAGGATTGGACCTAGTATTAACCCTTGGAGGACACCGCTGGTTAACTGGCCTCCAGCTAGACTTTGCACCACCCATCACAACCCTCTGAGCTTTGCCCCATTCAGCAGTGGGCCTACACAACAGTGGAGCCTAGTCTTCCTTTTGTTACTGATGTATTTATAGAAGTGCTTAACATCCCTCACCAGATTAAATTCTAAATGGGCTTTGGCCTTCCTGGCCCCATCCCTGCATACTTGAAAATGTCCTTATATTCCTCACAGGTTACTTGTCCATGCTTCCTTTGTATATTTCCTTTTATATTTGAGTTTTGCCAGAGCTCCTTGTTCATCCATGCAGGTCTGCTGCCCCCTTTGCTTGACATCCTGCTTATTGGGACAGACTATTCTTGAGCTTTGAGGAGGTGATCCTTGAATATCAATCAACTCTCTTGGACCCCTCTTCCCTCTCGGGCCACATCCCATGGGATTCTTCCAAGCAGGTCCCTGAAGAGGCCAAAGTCTGCTCTCCTGAAGGCYAGAGTTGTGATCCTGCTTTTTGCCCTGCTCCCTCCTCTCAGGATCCTGAACTCCACCATCTTGTGGTCACTGCAGCCAAGGTTGCCCCAACCTTTGCATTCCCAATGAGCCCTTCCTTGTTTGTAAGTACAGGGTCCAGCAGAGCACCTCTCCTCGTTGGCTCCTCTATCACCTGTATCATTGATGTTGTCACTGATGCTCTCCAGGAACCTCCTGGATTGCTTGTGCCTGGCTGTGTTGTCCTTCYGACAGATATCAGGGTGGTTAAAGTTTCCCATAAGGCCTAAGGCCTGCAAACATGAGGCTACTTCTAGCTGTCTGTAAAAGGCTCATCAGGTGGCCTATAGCAAACACCTGCAACAATGTCACTCATCAGCCCTTTACTTATAATCCTTACTCAGTCAACCCATTGTCCTCTCCTAGGCAGAGCTCTGTATGTTCCAGCTTCTCTCTTGCACAAAGGGTGACTCCCTCCTCACTTTCCTGTCCTGTCCTTCCTGAAGAGCCTGCATACATCCACTGCAGCATTCTAGTCATGCGAGCTATCCCACCATGTCTCCGTGAAACCACCAAAGTGAATCTGGAATCAGTGTCCAATGCCTAGTCAACCAGGGTGCAAGAGCTTGCTAAAACGTACCTGGATTCTGGATACCTGTAGCGTGGTCATGCGACATGYTAGCAGCATTTCTACCAATGTCACATAGCCACAGTGATACTGAGATGAATCACATTTGGGTCATAGGGAGACTGAAAGGATTGTAGTACTTTGAGTYATTTGTGATATCAGTGAGTGTACAGAGGCATACTTTTATGTTAAGAAACAATTACTTAAAAACAGAACTTTAGCAAGACCTAAGTGAGAGGGGAACATTTGTTCTTGGTGGGCCTCTGAGGGGAGCTCTCTGTGAAAGCAGATATCCTGGATAGCTGATGATGATTAGAAAGAGGATTTGTAAGTCCATGGTAGGAGAAATGTGGTGGGAAGGAGTAAGGACAGAGAACTTAGGAATTTGAAGAAGCCCAGCAGAGGTGGAATGGGTGTATATGAAAGAGTTGCAGAGGAAGTCTTCAAGCAGCAAAGTGTTTTACTAGTTCTCCTTATTCCCAGATAAAATCAAAGATGTTACTCATACGAACTTTCACTGCCCATCCCTTTCTTACAGTCYCTGTATGTTAGTAAGCTTTTTTTTTTTGTTAATTAAAAGGAAACTGAAGATGACTTTGCACAGACAATCCTGCATAATCCTTTTGTGAAACATGAAGGTAGGGGTCATGTGCATGCGCGCCTCATAAGTACTCCRGAAGCAAAAGATTGCCATAGCTTATGCCAGCTTCTCACTCACAAAATAAATATTCATATGGGCAGCATAACTTGAGGAACAGCTTATTGAAGGTAGGTAACCTCTTTTTCCATCAAGTGGCAGTATAGTTGTAGAAATAAGCATACTAGAGAGATAATTTAGGTTCCTCTGAGGTGAGGCTTAGGCATTATGTAAAGTACTTACACATTTCAATCACTTTAGTCTTTTCATAGTGTTTAATTTCATAGTATGTGTAAAATGTAAATGTACATACTTGCACATGTAAACCTATTTTTATATCTCTTCTAAAATGTATATACTAGATGTATTGTCAAAACGCTGCAACTCTTAGCTGATACTTTAAAAGAAATGCTATAGTGTGTATATATACATATATATTCTAGCTTAAGCTTTGATGTGGAATTTGTCATCTGGAATRGTTTTCATGGATATTCTACTTGCTTCATGCAAGATGTTCATTGCCACAGGCAAACAAATATAGAAATGCACTGATTCATCCTTTTGTAAATTTTGCTGAATATTCACTATGATTTCTCCAGGATCTTAACATTCTTCCTCTCAGCAATGTAATCTACACTGTAAGCTTCAAGATGGTTCAAAAAGTTGCATGTTCCTATTTTACCTTGGATATGTTGCTGGGGTCACCAGAATTGGTTGGGTGGTGGAGCAGAGGGGAAGAATTTGTCCAGTTCAGATCCCTATGGGAAGGGGAAAAAGTCTTCCTAGTGCAAAATAGTATTGTAAGTAGATGAAATTAACTGTAAGCCCTAGTCCTTCTCTTGGATTCATACTCCCTAACTTCAAGCRACTTTCAGAGTATGCTTACTATGGATTGTTTCTGTAGCCAGTAGAGGAAAAACAGTGTGATCCATCTAACTCTTGTATGCCTGTGAAATGCCCAAATACGTGGAGTAAAGCCTAGATTCATACCTTAATTCTAAGACTTTGAGAGCTGAAACTGTGTGAGGAAGTATTTTATCTTTTGATCTGATGCATGTTCATCTAAGACATTTGTTTTCACAAGTAGTGTACTTTTTGGAAGCTTGTGGGGCTATATCCTTTATTACATTCTGTTCCCAGTTCACAAGTTGTGAAATATGGGTCTAATTTCTGTTTATGTCAGAGTTCTGCATTTTTTTTTCAAGTATTCTATCCACATAGATAGAATAAGCTGGTTAAATTTCAGGTTTATTTTCTTGGAGCCCGTCAACTACCTCTTTTCAATACAAGAAGAAACTTCTTAAAGTAGTGCATTTGCTACAAGGTATTTGCGTTATCAGAGTGTACAGATGAACAGAAGGTAGTTTATGTTTTCCAAGTTAGAAAACAGCTACCTTATGGTAATTTGTTTGCTGGCCATTTTCCCCTTCTCCCYCTCTCTCCCTTTTTTTTTTCATAAATAATCAAGTGCTGCTTTTGTACTTTGTCTCAAATGGTTATCTGTTTATACAAAACTGTATTAAACAGTTTTAGTTTATCCATTAAAGTAAGCAAAATGATAATTGCAACCTTTTTTACTGCTGAATTGCTATCTCTTGTCAAAATTCATTTGTGAATCATTTTTAAATATACTCTTTACATTTATCTTTGTAAGTCTCTTTTGTAATGCCAGCTGTCTAAATCTGTTCATAAACTTCAGTTAAAAGAAACATATTTTCCATGATTATTTTAAAATATAATGTTTACTGGAAGGGAAGTCTAGTGAATTCCCACAGATGAAGTGTGAGTGCATTTCTCCCACTTGTAAATGAGTTCTTATTTCCTACAGCACATATTCTGGTACCACAATGAGTCATTTTCAACATGTTTTARTTTAGCTTCTAAAACATTTAAAAACTTGGCAGATACATGTAAATGAATGTTACATCCAGTGTTAGAAACTGCTTCCAAGTAATATTTTACTAATATGTTGACTGTGAACAGATCTTTCAGAGTGCAGAAGTGGCCTTTGCGATAAGCCTAAAAGCATTTGCACAGTTCTTTTTTTTTTAATTTCATTATTCAACCTTGGTATATTTCATTTTAGCCATTCTGTAAAATAGGGAGAATACTTTTTTAAAGGATTCTAAGGCTTATAGACAAAAGYGTTGTAAATGGAATATTTTAGCCAGGCAAGTGACAGCTTTCTTTTTGTATATGAACTGAATTTTGCAGTTTCATGTTGTTTTAGTTTACAACAATACAATTTTTGAAACAAATTGTCATCTGTATTTTAATGATATTTTTATGGTTATATATTCTATTCCACACTTTAATCCATTCCTTAATATGTTACCTTGATGGTATAAATATTAGAAAGAACTTGAGATGAAGTAGTTAATATGATCAAAAGGTACTTAAGAAAAATAGAGGTGGGGTGGGAGGAAGACAAGACTACCAGTGAATGGCAACACTGTCACCAAACACATTCAAAGGAAACAATGCAATCATCAGTGTTTCATTTGTGAGAAAGTTTATTTATTATTTAAAATATATTTGTTTTTTAAGATTTCCTATCCTGGCTACTGGTATCTGGAACATAAGTTTTCAGCTCATCTTAAGAGTAGACATCTATGTGTGGCTCAACTGGCTACATCAACTAGAACTTGGATACCTTCCTCACGTGTTGACACCTGTGCTTAGAAACACACTTACATTTCTGCACTCTGGATTTAAATTTCACCCTACATTTTCTGCAATTATTGGCAGCATTTGTTTTGTATACTATAATATGCACAACAGGGATTTCTTTGCAAGTCTGTGATTATTCGCTGTCCCGACTTTAACCATCTGTATGTTGTCTGCAGTGCAACATCATGTTATCAGTAAGTTGTTCTTACTGTAATAACCACTCTTAAAGATCTCTTTTTATTAGACTCAGAAGAAGATGGAAAAAACATTTAAAATATTTAAAACTTGGGTTGCTAAGATTTTCATTTTAAAAGTTTCCTGGAATCTCTTTTCCCTTAGTTGTGTGGAGTAACATATATAGGAAGCCTACTTCACAGTCCTTCTCCTCCCCCCTCCCCCACATTGGTCTTACATATATTTAACTCTTCTTCAAGGAGAAAAAGGGAGGGAGAGGCTAGGTTAGGGAATCAAGAGTCTAATTATTTTGTTAGACAAAGTGCAATACAATCTCCTCCTTCCATTGTGTGTAAGTTTTGTCATGCTTTCAGAAGGCCGATGATAAGAAAAGCAAAGGTAATAAGGAAGATGGGGGGTGGTGAAATACATAATATGAAGAAAAATGATAAAAAACAAAGGAGATAGCAGATGTAAAAGTTTTACTTGGTGGGATTCATCTGAAGGTGGAATATGTAGTGCACTTTGGGAGTCCTCCTCTTTGGAGGAGCAGTCTAAGCCAAGCAAAGAAAAACAGTTGCATGAAGGGATTGTGTGGGAGGAAGGGAGGGTGTTGGTTGATGGTGGTAGAATGTGTTTCTCTTTCTGCCCATCCACTTACTTCTGTATAGCTATTCCTAGTGGTGGAAACTGTAAGTTTTATTGAAGTTAACTAATTTACATGCATTTTGRTTACTACAAAGTGAACATCTTTCAGTTTTAATGTTTTCCAGATCATTGTTTGGCTAATACTTAACCAGAGCCCTTGAAAACCCCTTCTCAGAGTTCTTAGTTTGTACTGCTGTTGCCGAATTGTCTTCTTTCTGAAGTAACTTTTTACTGTTAGATGTTTTATTACTTTGGATGAGTTCAAGCACAAATTTCTGAGAAAAAGCAGGTAAGAGCAACGTGGATTTGAGTCCAGCTTTTACTGTGGCTGGCATCAGTCTTGTCTAAATTTAAGTGCTGGTACTGTGATGAAATGAATCATTTCTGTAAGGTACCTGTTCCTCTCTGTTAACTYATAAAGAGAGTCTATATGACTAGCTCAGATGTAGATGCCTACCTTATAAAAATCTGAGGCGAGGCGAGRTGTATCCTACCTGTCCTTTTTGGGTGAACTGAGTTCAGCATAACCTGGTTTTTCAAATTCACTTTTTGGAGCTTTTACACTTTACCATCATTCTTAGTGAGTCTTCTTCCCATGGAGAAGCTTCTACATTTAAGCATGTATCGAATGTTGATCATAAAATTGAATGATTTTGTTGTGAGGTATGATAACCTTTATTATTGAACCCTGCTGTCTTCCATGATTAGGAAGGATTTTCAGTGACAGAAGTTCATTGAGATTATGCAGGTCTACAGTTGTGATTATCCTCTACAGAGGATTAGGCCTGGTTAATGAAACCACAGAATGTGAGAAGACAACATGCTCCTTTAAAACTTTCAATTTTAGCTGTCTTGAAGATACTCTTAGAAAGTTCACACCCAAAGGAAGGGGAAACATGTAATAGCGTTTTTTTAAAAAAAGGAGAAAGGACAGAAAAAAAAAAGAATAATAACCATACTGTTTCTTTAATATAAAATATATGCAGATCTCTTTGGGTCTAAATGTATGCCAGCACTATTAAAGTATTTCATAACTGGTTAAAATGCAATTCATTATTGATCAGTGCAGATTTCGCATATGCCAAGTGTTTTCCGACAGTTTCTCATGCTGATACCTAGTGGCAAATTTCACTTTACTAGGCTCCACTGAAGTCTTAGCAATACCTCCTGTTCTCAAGCACCGCCTAACCTCAGAGACACTTAAAATCGGTTTKCACTCCAAGTTGGAGCACATCTAAATAGAGGTCCCTGTGCATGCTTGGAAGTCTCCTGATTTGGAAAGCTAAATGCTTATTTTGGTGTTAGTAGAGAGTTGCCTGAACTCTGCTCAAGTCCCTGAAGGGCCTGTTTTTATTAGATCATGGCTAACTCATTCAAAAGCGTTGAGTTCACTCCAGAACACTGTCAGAAGAGGACATAATGGCAAGGCCTGCCTCTTTTGTAACATCTTAGTGCTTTGAGCGCTTGCCCAGGAAGTTCATGACTGACGTCCTTTCTGTCCTCAGTCTCCTGAATTATTTTAAACAGCTTTTGATGTTACCTGGAAGTTAATGTCAATTTGCCCAGAATTATTGGCAGCAAGTGTTGATGCACGTAATGCATGTTTTAAGCAAAGTATCAGAAAAGAGAAAAATTAAATATACTATTTTTTGTTTTTGAGAAAGCTAATCACACAAGTACACATATCATGAAAATAAAATTTAAATAAAACTTTAGAAAGACTTTTTTAGCTGTGTTAATTACCTTTTTGTATTTCTTTTTCCATTATAAAAATAAATTCTACAAATGTGAATATTGGCAATGAAGTTAAATGCAAGGCTTATAAACATAATTCTGAGAGTGAGCCTTCTGGATGATTGATTGTTTTGCCATCACATGTAACAATCTTTTCATAAATTAAGCTCTGTGACAGAAGCTGTTCTTGGATAGAATTTTAATATCTGTTCTAAATTTATTTTTTCCTGGTTTATAACCAGTAGTCCTGATGCCAGCATTAGTCTTTAAATATCTGTTGTTCTTCCCTCTTTCTCATCTTTTCACTGCTAATCAAATCTTAGTCAGCCTTTATTTTCCTAGATTGTAGCTTATCTCCCTTCTTATGAGATAGATTCTTTGTTGTCTTGAACATCCAAGGGGCACTTCTCTGCATCTGTCTTAATCTTGACCAAATCTTCCTTCAACACAGCTAACTGGAATTCTGAACAATGCCCCATATAACTTTCTGCAGTATCTTGTGTGATACCCTCATTTCCACTAGATGTACCTTAATGCTTCCTGGAATTGTATTTGCCTTTTGTATAGCTGGATTACATTGTCAGTTTATTTATTTTGTGATCATGTAATGCATTTAGATTCTTTTCCTCAGTGCAGTCTGTCTTCCAAGTTTCTGGATCCTGCCTAGAAAGAGCCAGCACCTCGGGTTTCCTAGCTGCGCTCTAAGTCCTGGTTTTGCATATGCGTTCTTTGTTTTTGTGATTATGCTATTAATGGAAGAATCTTTCACACTGCTCAGCAAATCAGAGAGGCACATCATTCTGTAAGATGTGCAATGTTGTTGCCTCCAAATATTGAATATAAGGTACAGCTGACCTAAGTGTTGGTATATTCAGCATGGGTACTGTACATGAGCTACAGATGTCTAAGATATCATTATAGTCAATGGAAATCTGGTAAGCAYAGTCAGTAGAGTTTGCAGAGTTATGCAGCTGACCCAATAAAGGTTGCTGCTTAAGGACTGTGAGGAACAGCCCTTTTACTGTAGTGACTAGATTTCTGCCAGTCATAGTGGGGACTTAACTTGCGTGTGGATGCCTAAGCCTTTCTAAAGTTAAGTTAGTTGCCTACTTTTGTGGCATAACACCTTAGTCACTGAACAAACAAAATTACGGAGAGTTTAATGTTTTTATTATCCTTCCTTTTCATGCTTCTACTCACAACTCTACGGAAAAGAACTGTTTATAATATTGGTTTTGTTTTTCATGTTGTTATAGCAGAGTATTTCTGTTCTCAGTTTTCTTAAATGTACACAGCTGATATAGTGATAAAATGGTATAGACAAAAAATGGAGTCTTTACTACAGTAAAGAAGATATAAATAGTTCTATGGTGGTGTAGTAAAAGATAATGTCACATGAATGTCAGGGAATCTCTACTAGCTTAAGTCCTACAGAAATTTCATAAAGGAAGCATTTGAAGCATTTTAAAATTGGATTTAGCAAAATTTGGTGGATGTAAAATGCAGCTATCTTATGTTAGCAAGATAAGAGTAGATTGGCTCTAAGTAGGTTTTATTTCTTCTGTACTTTCTATTTAGCAGTTACTAGTTTAATTATAATGAAAATGTTGACTGAGGTTAATTATGTCTTTTAAAAATATGTAAGTTTTAATCACATTTGATTTGCTAATTACCAGTCACATAAATTACCCTTCTCTGTTTGTCTTGTTAAATAGAAAATAAACTGATCCTTGAAAATGCCTTTTTAATACACTCCTGCTTTTAAGAAAACAGTAGTATAAATTATTTTAGAAGTTCAAACAATAGTAAACATTATGCTCTATAGCAGATGTCAAAAGACCGTATTTTCTCTAAATTAAGTTTTTATATCATTAGGTTTTCCTTCCACTTGCCCACTACTGTTTATTATTGTACTGATATGTTATAGCTTGTCTGTGTAACAGCATAGAATTAAACAAGTTTAAGCATCAATTCTTAAATTCCCTCTTATGATATTAGTACTTAATATTTTTTTCCATAATATTTGCACTTCCAACTATTTTGCACTTATTTGCCTTGCCCTTCCTACTCCTCTTACTGCCCAACAAAATAAGCCTTTTTATATTCAGATTAATGCCAAGATGCCAGCAATACAGACTATAATGTATGATTCTAATTACAAACAGTGCATTAATTGGTGTGTCAGTGCACTCCTATGGAATGACTAATTCAGACAAGTTTATATATGTAAATATATGACCATTGAAAAAGGTTATCTTTGCTAACTCATGTGTGCACATTTGAATATAAATTTTCTCTATTTAAATATGGTTAGAAAATAGTCATTTTGTAATTACTGCCACATTAATTCTAACATACTTAATGGTCCTCTTAAAAACAATCTTCTGAAATTCTAAATTTTTTTTTTGAGAATTAGAACCATGATATATTTCCCAAAATAAAAATTAAATTCATGAAGGAGGAACTCCTAAAATAAGAAAAAATATATATGTTTTTAAAAAGTAACTGAAATGTGATTGTGCTAAATGAAAGAATAGTTTTACTAGTGTGACACTGATGCATATAAATGTTTTTCTAGATTTTTATGAAAATTGTGAGTTCTAGCCCTATGGTGATTTTAAGTCAGTTAGAAATGTAGAATAGGAATTGTAAGTGCCATTAGAGCCCTGGAAACTTGAGTTCAGAGAAAGAATGGTAGCAGAGTACTGAGGATTGTTTACTTTTCTTGTTGTAATTCAAAGTATAAAGTCTGATTAAAAATATTTGYGATAGCAGTAGATTTTTTTATAGATTAAATCCATAAAATAAATGTGTATACAAGTTAAAATTCTCCTTCTGATGCATCCATTTTATTTAATTACTTTCCTCTCTGCAAAGCTTGTCGCCCTATTTTTTGTCTTAATAAGAGTATCAAATGCTGCAGTAGACTGTTTATTAATCACATTGCATGCCTTATTTGATCATGAYATGAGAGATGCATTGAATTTCTTTAAACACATGCTTTAGATTCCTATAGATCTGTAGTACAGTTGTTGAACATACCCTGCATTTTTAAAGAAGCAAAAAAAAATTGCTCGCATTCATAAAAGAGCTTCCAAGCCAAGAATGACAGATGCTGTTRCAGCTGAGAAATGAAGTGTTTTAGGAAATGACTCAAACGGAAGGTAACTTAGGTCAAAGTAAAAAAGTGAATTTAAGATGCCTTTATGTAGACTGGAGGTAAGGGTATTTGAGGTGTTAATGATGGTTATACAAACTGTCAAGGATTATATTCCCATTCAGTAAATCTGCAATATCTGAATGAAAAAAATATGTCTGGTTTCTGCTTTTATTAGTTTCAAATGCACCTAATTTCTTGTATTCCTCATTTTAAGTGAATATATTTGCTAAAGTTTTTAATTGTTTGTATTTTTATATTGTAGAGTATGTGTAAATGATAGTATACCAAGGAATGGTGAAGAGGGGAGTTGTCTGTACATAATCCAAACTTTTGTGGCAGGGGTTTGACTGTCCTGTGCCAAAGCAACATATTTGTCCTATTTTAATGTTGACATGATCATCTAGAGTCTTTAAATTCATTCCATATGCTATACAGAATAATTCACATGAGAGACTGTCATTTTTAGCAAGAATAAAAGATATAAATAGAAATTTGAAATGTAAGGAAAATTATTAAATATTTTGAAAAGGAAGAAAATTAAGTATAAGACTGAAGTACTGAGTTATATAACACTGTATATAACAATGTTGTATCCAGCATTAATATACAATACTATAGAAATAAAAGAGATATAATAGCACAGATTCAACAATATAGCACTTAATGTACCAAAAATTCTGGCACACACTATTGAGCTTAGATGACTATTTTGGTTTCTGAGACATTAATGGTGGTGTGTATGGATTTTCTTACATAAAAATAGTTGTTTGGGGGGTGAGAGGGGGAAGCCTATGGCATGAAAATATGTACTTCTCAAATCTGCCAAAGTTGGTGTCCTCACAAACCTACAAGAAAGCAGAGTATGATTCTGAAGTTGTAACAAGCTTTATTTTTTGATTAAGATAAATATTGTGTGTGGTGGTAAGGGGCAAATAACAAATAATTCATTTGACTTTAAGAGGAGATTTACCTTTGTATGTAAGCAAGCAGGTCCTGTTGAAGTGTGTTATGATCTGTGGCTAGGGAGTAGAGACTCATAAAGAATATTTACTTCTATTTTAGGAAGCAATTTTAAGATGGGATAAAGTACTAAATATTTTGTATCTTTCCAGTGTTGGTGTTGCAGGCAGGTTTGAATTAACTTGATATTTTCATGTTATTGTGAAGGGGTGAATTTCTCTTGAAAGTTCAAAGAAAATTGTTCAAACAGTTTAAGCTACAGGCCACTTCAAAATAATTCTTGTTTAGATTCTGACATGTATCTAAAATACCGTTTCTCTCAAAGCAGGTTTTCTGTACTCTTACCTACATATCATTTTAATTCAAACACAGATTAATTCAGGAAAGTCTGGTGTTTTATGTGGGTCAAACTAGCTGGTCTCAGTGGTTACTTTTCTCTRTATCTAAGGTTATATATACATAGTTCATTGTGCTTTTGAATGTATCTGATCTAGCTTTAAACTAGTCAGCTCATATACTATTATTAATTTCAGCACAAAGCTCAGTGAAGACTAATTTACTGTTCTGCTTAGCTTATTTGTTGACTGGAGTCTTGGAAAATGCTCTTTGTTACTGACTCTCAGACTCTTGGAAAGCTACTGTGGCTAAAAGAAGTGCAAAACTTCATCCAAAAGTAACAGTTTTTTAAATGAATTACTGATTCACTGTCTCCCATAGCATCCTCATAGACAAGCTCAGGAGGTGTGGGWTAGATGAGTGGACAGYGAGGTGGATTGAGAACTGGCTGAATGGCAGAGCTCAGAGGGTTGTGATCAGCGGTGCAGAGTCTAGCTGGAGGCCTATAGCCAGCAGTGTCCCCCAGGGGTCAGTCCTGGGTCCAGTCTTGTTCAACYTCTTCATCARTGACCTGGATGAAGGGACAGAGTGCACCCTCAGCAAGTTTGCTGACGATACAAAACTGGGAGGAGTGGCCGATACACCAGAGGGCTGTGCTGCCATTCAAAGAGACTTGGACAGGCTGGAGAGGTGGGCGGAGAGGAACCTCCTGAAGTTCAACAAAGGCAAGTGCAGGGTCCTGCACCTGGGGAGGAATAACCCCATGCACCAGTACAGGTTGGGAGTTGACCTGCTGGAAAGCAGCTCTGCGGAGAAGGACCTGGGAGTGCTGGTGGACACCAAGTTAASCATGAGGCAGCAATGTGCCCTTGTGGCCAAGAAGGCCAATGGTATCCTGGGGTGCATCAGGAAGAGTGTTGCCAGCAGGTGGAGGGAGGTGATCCTCCCCCTCTACTCAGCCCTGGTGAGGCCMCATCTGGAGTACTGCGTCCAGTTCTGGGCTCCCCASTACAAGAGGGATGTGGCACTACTGGAGCAAGTCCAGCRAAGGGCCACAAAGATGATTAGGGGACTRGAGCATCTCTCCTATGAGGAAAGGCTGAGAGAGCTTGGCCTGTTTAGCTTGGAGAAGAGAAGGCTGAGAGGAGATCTTATCAACGTGTACAAGTATCTGAAGGGARGGTGTCAAGAGGATGARRCCAGACTCTTTTCAGTGGTGCYGAGYGACAGGACGCGAGGCAAYRGGCACAAACTGAAACACAGRCAGTTYCATCTGAACATGAGGAAAAACTTCTTYASTGTGAGGGTGACAGAGCACTGGAACAGGTTGCCCAGAGAGRYKGTGGAGTCTCCTTCTCTGGAGATATTCAAAACGYGCCTGGATGCAATCCTGTGCAAYGTGCTCTAGGTGASCCTGCTTGAGCAGGGGGGTTGGACTAGATGATCTCCAGAGGTCCCTTCCAACCTCAGCAATTCTGTGATTCTGTGATTCCCTTAAGTATTTGTCTGTATATATGTACATTCATACACTCAAGTCTAAGGTTTCTTTTACTTATCAGTTCTCATGCAAGTCAACTRTAATTAACAATCCTGTGTTCTCATACTCCATGCCTTTCAACATCTAGCTGAGGACATAGAGTATGACATCCAGAGCTTTACTGTTACTTCTGCTTTCTTTCACATCTCTTGCGGTGTTACCTCCGCTTTCTCGTTGCAGACAGCTTTCTGAAAATTGACAGTCACGTTTTTTGCTTACTCTGCTTTGAAGAGGGAAAATACACAGTTTGTACGAGGTCCAAAAACTTTGACGAGCAAACACTGCTTCCAGGAGTACCTTCTGAAAGAGTCTGCAGGATCGTCAACAAAAACAGGCAACCTGGAGGCAGGTTCTGCTTTGAATCAAAAGTGACTTTTGGTGTTTGCTTCCTAGATTGCTCCCATGACAGAGGCCTTTTACCTCACCTGAGAACTTCATTCCAGTAGTCTGCTGATGGGAGGACAGTTTACATTTCAATATCCCTGAAGCTTAAGAGTAGTGAAAAATATTCACCAAATCTTCTTCCAGTAAGTTCAAGGTCGTTATATGAGTGATGATAGATAATACTATTTTCATATCGCTTACTAAGAAAAGGCAAAATGAGATCTCCTTACCTAGAAATAACTGACCTAATGGAATTGGTTCATCAGCTGACAGCTTTGAACACATTAGTAAATAGAATTAGCTGTTTCCAACTAAAAGTTAATAAAGTGAGGTGTGAAGAGTTAAGTGCTATTTTCAAAAAACTTGGAGATAACACCAGATTGATCGATCATTAGTCATCTTACCTTAGACACCAACAGGAAGTGTAAATCTTTTCTCTTCAAATTTGGACAAATCAGGAATCAATTTAAGAAGAATATATGTATTTTTTCACCTGGGAAAGCTGCTGTATGTTTTTCCTGCGTTGCTTTTGCTGCCCAGAATCATCTCTACAGTATATCCCCAAAGCTGTGATGGGTGGATTCTGCTAATGCCAATATGATTAATAAAGTTTTTGACTTTAGGATATTCTGCACAGAAGTTCAGGAAGCTGCTGGTATTCTTGACAATTTTGCTTTGAAATTGGRTCAGATTTGTCATGTAAGTCCCTTCCCTGGCAGCCAGATTGTTAGATTGTCAGAACTAGAGCGTTCCTGCTCAGCACAGGTGTTGTAGCCTGACAGGAGGAAGTATTCATTAATGTACATACRTGGCTGAGTCAGTCAGATTCTTGACTTACTTTATAGCTAGTCTCATGACCTCTCTTGAGGTCACAGACCAGTACTTCATTACATACTGCAGTTTAAAAAGTTTGGCCCTATAACTTTGCCAGACTACAGCAAGAAGAATTCTTTTCTCCTTCGTTCTTCTGCAGTGAAGTTCTACACCTTGTATAGCTGCCGTGCTCTCATTTTGTGCTAATAGGCTCAGAGCTTTTAAATACCTTGATGTGTGTGGCAGAGTGATCCTAGGGAATCTTGATGTCTCAAAGCTTACTCACTGGGTGCAAAATCTCTAATCTTTGTAATCAAAGTCTAGTAGACCCCGTGTCACAATGGGGTCACAATTCTGAGAATATGGGCAAAACGGACCCTTTTTAAAAGAACAGTCAAAGTATTTGACTGTACCCTGTGAGTATAGCTGAGACAAACATGCTTTAGTGTCATGTACCTATAAATACTGCATCCTCAAAAACAGTTGATGGTAAGCAGTCTTTCTTGTTTTCTAAAAGACTGGCTCCATCTTGAATTAAGGCAAGTTGAACTATTAGCCTAATRAGTGGTTTAGGTTGAGCTGTAGTGTCTGCTTCCAACCTGGTTCAGACTTTAATAATAATAAGAATGGAATGCTGAGAATAAAGCTGAGAGTGGAATAAAGTTAAAAATAGTATGAAAAAATATTAAACACCTCCATCTATTTAAACCAATTTTGAAGTATCCATGTAATAAAGGCAAAAGAATTACACATCACACAGAAAACAAGGTTAACTGAAGTACAGTCGTAACTAGACTTTTTTAATCTTGACCTAAGTATTTGCACACAATGGACAACTAGTATGATCAGGCAACAGTTCTTCAAATTCAAAGTTCTTCAAAGAAAAATGAATTTTTCCTATCTACATCTAGGTCTGCATTATACACAAGTCTTTCATGTAAACCATAAGAAAACAAAGGACTAAAGCCATATTTTAAGATGCTATTCAGTGGATGGATTACTTTACCATTATCAAAGGAGTTAATGTTAACAGTATGGCAATGTTGGCAACTTYTTGGCTTTTGTTCAGCGAGTACAAGCATTGCATCTTCATTAGTTGCTTGACAGATACAGCCCTGTTTTGGAGCTCCTAGCAGAGAGATGGATCATGACAGGAATGGAATAATACAAGCACTGAACACACAGAGTAGTAGGAGCTTTCTCTTTCTATCCTATGATAAAAAGACATCCAGTTTGATATGCCATGGTCATAAAGTTAAAAAGAAAAGGTTATTTGATGATCTGTATGTACTCAAGTGGGATAGGGAATATTTGAAGATGAATAGTATCTTGCCTACTAGTCTCATGAGGGGAAGAAAAAAACAGATCCATTTTCAAGTCCCCCACAAGAAGAAGGAAAATGACATTTCTCAGATGTAGTTATTGCAAGAATTGTGATAGATGAGCTGAAGAAAGAATTTTATAAAAAGTAAGAGAGAATGGAGAAAATCAGAGATAAAATATGGAAATGAAGACAAAAATACGTCAGGGAGAAAAGAGCTGGACATAATTAGAGGAAGCAGAGACGCAGAAAACTAGACATGTCTAAGAATTATATGCACTAAAATAAATAAATTCTTTTTATTGTGTCTCTCAGAAGACCAGTGGTGGTTATATCACATCTACGAGTCTTCTTAACATGTGTACTTCAAACTCTTATTGCAAAACCAGTTAGTATCCCCAAAATTCATAAATTCTGACTTCCTATTCTCCTTTTCCAACCTAGATTTTGTTTTCTATTTTAGTTGCCTTCTACAATACTATTCCTCTCATTGAATAGGTTTCTAAGAAAGCTGTGTTGAGGCAAAGTTCTGTCTATAAAATTTTTGTTAAACTTGTCAGTTGTCTGACAAAATATGGGAAAGTATAATGTTTTAAAAGCAATTCTCCTGAAGAATGGAGACAGGTTGGAGCTCATATTTAAAATGAAATGATTTTTAAAAAAAGTTACTTCATTTTTTTAAGTAATTTATATTTTCATTTTACACACCTTAGCAGTTACTTAGGGATAATTTGATAACTAAAGAATTTCTGTATTGGGATAGGCTGCTATATAGAAAATTTATGATCATTAGACATTTTTCTGCATAGAAATTAAGGTAAAGGAGATTATTTTATTAGTGTTATAAACAGCATGGTGATGTTCTAGTTTCATTTAGTACTCAGCTTGAAGCTTTTAAGAGTGYGCAGAATGTCAGAATTTGTACCTTTTGTGACTGTACCACTTTGTCTTAGGCTGAAAGAATGCATTCCATATTCTCTTAGGCTATTGAGGCTATTGTCTATGCATATTTCTTATTCTTTGATAATATCTTCAAAAGATTCTGATTTAAAGGAGTTGTGCAATTCAGGAAAATAATTTTTAGAAGCCATATATGTTTCATATATACATAATGACATACATACCTATCTACAATTTAAGAGTAGTAATAAGCCAGCTTGTGCACAATATTTTATTATTTGATAGTTGTCTCTAAAACTGAAATGCAGTTGATGGAAGCCCTACCTTGTTAAAATCAGTATGAATGAAGAACTTCAACCTGTCTACTTTGTTTTATCAGTTGATTGTAACGTTACTGTGGTTCCAGTCACTATCCCTATCTAGGAGAAGATATTTCACATATCTTAGAGCTGAAAGAAGAATGATACAGTAATGCTCTGCTATCCATTGCTTGTCTGTTTGTCTGTCTGTCACTTTGGTGTCCTTTGATCACGTAATACTCTGCTCTGATAACTGTTACCATTATCCTGTCTTTCTATCCTTTGCTCTTCCACCGAAATTTCCCTGAGTTGCCCAGTTGTATTGAAGCATGTCTGATGACCTGCATTTTGCTTAACAGAACTTCTTTTAAGTTTTGTGAGACACATGAAAATCCATATATTTGTGGGCTTTTTTCTCAGTATAGTATTTATGTTAAAACAACTGCTGGGAGTGCAGATACAGTAGTCTACATTACACAATTTTTAATATTTTTTAATATTTTAGTAGCTTTTATGTAGCACTCAAATGCTAATAGAAATATGCAGAGCATCTTGTGTTCGGATACATGTCATCCCTCTTGTCTTTGAAAGGACAAAAGTGGTCTTTGTAAACAGTAAGCTCAGCATCAGCCAGCGGTGTGCCCTGGTCGCAAAGAAGGCTGACAGCATCCTGGGCTGCATTAGCAGGAGCTTTGAGTACTTTGAGGGAAGTGGTTATTCTTCTTTACTCAGCACTATGAGACTGCATGTAGAGCAGTGTCCTGGTTTGGGCTACTCAATACAAGAAACGGGCTGATCAACTGCAGTGAGGGCCACCAGGAAGATCAGGGCTGCAGCACTTGCCCTGTAAGGAGAAGCCAAGGGACTGGCACTTGTTCAGCCAGGAGAAGAGATGGCTGTGGAGGACCTAACAGCAGCCCCCGGTACCTACAGGGAGGTCAGCAAGAAGATGGAGCCAGGCTCTTCGCTGCAGTGCAGAGACAGTGGATATCAATTGAAACAGGGGAAGTTCCAACTTGGTATAAGGGAAAACTTTTTTCACCACTAGGACAGTCAAGCATCTCCCAGAGAAGCTGTGCAGTCCCCATCCTTATGGGTTTTCAATACCTGACTGGATAAAAGCCTGAGCAACCTGATCTGATCTTATAGCTGACMCTGCTGTGAGCAGGATGTTGGACTACCTCCCTCCTGTGGTCCCTTCCAACTTGAATTATTCAGTGATTCTGTTTTGCATTTGCATTACTTAGATCTTGTTTTTATGGGTAGTGTTATTGGGAAATAAATGGAAAATTATGCTTCAGGATACTGACCCCATGTATTTAAATTCCTTGTATTTCTTAAGTCTATGCAAATATCCCCCTTCTATTACATTAATTCTTATGGGGAAAATTGCTTTGCTATCCCTGAGATTGCTAACTATGCCACTCTCAGGAACACATCCTTGACAGATAACAAGGTATGCCTGTACTTTGAACTCTGCTTATCATGGAATGAAACCTGTTATGTGTGATATAAAGGACATACCAATCACTTGCTAAATTATGGCAGTTTGAACCCTAACCTTCTGACCTACTCCACCAGTCTTTCTGTAAGGAAAATGGTGAGAGAACCAGTCTCTGATACAGTAGTTACATGTATCTTTTCTCTCTCAGATGTCAAAGGAGCTTTGTCTGATGGTTTCCCAGTTTTGCCCTATCTCAAAAGATTGTCCATGCTTCCTCATTTCTCTCCCTGTCCTTTTCTGGGAAGCTTCAGTGATGACATTCCCTTTTCTTATTTTTCCTTGCTGATCATCTAAAAACCTCCTTTTTTTATCATCGTTTAGAATACAATTTTAGTTTTGATTTTATTAATTGCATACAGTAGTTACATTTGGTATAAAGAACTTTTAAAGATCTGCATGTTCATTTCTGACTGGTAGTGTTTTTAGGTGTATGGCATTCCAGTCATTCTTTTTCTGTTTGTAACCGTCTGGGTTTTCAGTGCTTTTAGCATTTTATTTCTTAAAAGGGCAGAGACCTTTCATTATGGCTGTTGTTATTTATCTAACTGCCTTCTATCAGTTGTCTTGCACTGATTTTTTTTTTGTCTTTTTCCCTTGATAGATTTAAAAATCATGCAGAAATTACCTTTTATTAAGCATATTTTTGCATGTAAAATTATTTTCATGTATTTCATATTAGTTAAATCAGGGAAACAGCAGCGTATACAAGAATAACAGACACAGTGGAAGGCAGAGGATAAGATTACTGAAATTTACCCTTCTTTTTAAACAGTGTGGAATTTGTGATGCTTGTCAAGTGTAAAATGTGACCTGAATTTCATGATTCAGACTTATCTTTGTTAATCTTTGTCTCTCTAAGGTTGCTGTAAAAGTTTAAGTAAAATTGTGTGCAACACATTAAATTGCCTTATGCTCGGTAGTAGATTGTGTACAATACTACAGCATATCTGTATAGATGTTGCATGACATATTAAGATATTTTTTCCATAATGTATTTGCAATCCGATTTTAAATTTCTGGTGTAAACTGCTTATGCAGCCTAGTTTGTACAAAGAGTAATAAAGTAGTTTAAAGATTAGAGATAAAAGAAAAAAACTTATTTGCAATTTACATATTGACATGTTGGCAATATAAATCATGTATGTGAATGAAAAAGTTTCCAAACTTTGTCAGCATGGTCATCCAGAGAGTTTATTTCCTTGAATCTCTTGCCCTTTGTTCTGTTTATGGCTTAGATTTGACAAATATATAAATTTTCAGTAACTTATTTTTCAGTGTCCGCAGAGGTTTAAAGTTTGTGTCTTAAGATATATTTTAAAATATTGGTCGACAATCTACTAGCTACAGCAACAAGAGTTTTATGACTCCTTTAGGAGTTTGGGTTGTGTGTGTGTGTATATAAGCATGTGTGCACATGCATGTTTGGATGCAGTACACTCTTTTTCACAGTGCCAGCATGAGTGTGGATTGGTTAATTAAAGAAAAAGAAAAAAGGCTATTCCCTAAAGAGCTTTTACAGTGTATTGGGAATATTCATTAACTGTTTATCTCAAGAATCTTCTTCATGTAAATTTGGTGGTTTAGGAATAGTTATATCAAGTTTCCTTCATTATCAATCTTACATTTGTTTCAGCTAGTATCTTGAAAAATTACTACACTAGAATATTCAATGAAAGGAATGTTTGCAAATATGGTAAGGGCTAATTGTGAGCTGAGAAGGTCTATAATGCTACATCAGATATATTTGAGCCATTTAGAGTTTAAATGCATGCACATATTGACAGTCTGACAACTCCCTCAATACTAAATTAGCTTAGTGAGTAATAATCATTCCACACAGAAATGCAAGAAAGACCTGAAAATATTTATTTAACTGAATAGCTGAAGAAAAATAAGTTTTGTGACTAGAGGGAGAGGAGAGTTTAAAAAGATATCTTTTCATATAGTTCATCCAAGAAGATAAAGTAATCTAAGCAAGACCAAGAGTCTTTGCATAACTGTTGACTCTGATTTGTTCATTTGGTTGAGCTGCAAGGAATAATATTTACGATGCAGTAATAAAAATGTAATGAACAGCTTTTGTCATTTCCTAAATCCCCCAAATTTGTTGAGATATGTTTAATCCACTGCAACAGCAGTTTATTGTAGCTATGTTCCAGAATCACAAATATTGTTGTTATGAAAAAATATTTTCTTTAAGTAATAATAGTTATGGAAAAGCTAATAATTAGTTTAATGAGATACATTTCTGAATTATTATTGAAATTTTACAGTAACTTAAAAGAATAACTTTGAGAAGCAGAAAAAATGATCAAGACAGACAATTCTAAGTGTAAGTTATAAATTTGAAATTTAATATAGAATAGGATTAAAAATTGATACCTGCCTTGTTTTTTAGTGTAGGTGTTTAGATTTCCCATATCAAAACCTCCTGCAGTTGCAGTTCAAATTAATTATTTTATATAACAATTTTATATACATTATTAGGGAGTAAATCTCTCTACTTTTCCTTACCTTTTTGTTGATTTAGTACAAAATTCARCTTTACTCATATGGTACTGAAGTAAACCATGAAATAAAAATACCRATTTTTAAAAAAGCTAATTGTTTGGGATGCAATGGGAATTCAAATAGAGAATAGTGTGCATAGAAAATTTGACTGAAGACATAAAGAGATTTTAATAAATATACTTTATAT
Source organism: Apteryx rowi (assembly GCF_003343035.1). NCBI lineage: Eukaryota > Metazoa > Chordata > Aves > Apterygiformes > Apterygidae > Apteryx > Apteryx rowi. Next base: position 1,154,625 of record NW_020448185.1, read on the forward strand.
TTTTTGTGCTCCCGGATTAAAATATATATCATAGACAAAACCATAGTACAGATAAGGAATTCTTTTCAGTCTGTCACTTCAAAGTAAACTTTAAAAATTTGAAATATTAATGTTTGAGCACTGACATTATAGTTTAGGCAATGAGAAGTCTAACTATGCTTATTCCAGTGCTTGTCCAGATGCATGTTCCAGTTCGGTTCAGYATGTTTCTCATACTTTCAAGATTGAAGACCTTTGCCATTTTATGTGCTAGTGCACACAGATGCAGTAGATAGCTTTGTGCCGTGTGTCAGAGCTGTGCCAGAAACAACAGAACTGTTCAGTTTCTTACAAACGTTTTTGGCTTGAGATAGAGCTGCTGGTGTCTGCATTCATTTAGCTTGGCTAGGTTTTCTTTTGTTGTTGTTATACTATATTTTGATTGTTGTCCTATATTTAGGAGAAGTCTATGAAGTTGGTATTCCTACCTAGTTCAGTATCTCTTCATTTGGTTTGAGAGAACTTGCTTAATAGCCTATCTTTTTGAAAAAAATAAATCTCTTATCTTTCTTTGGGGTTATTTTAAGGTCTTAGTCAAGTGATCTTGTGAGGTGATAATTCTCACTTTGGATTCACAAATGATATCTCTGTGCCTACATCTCCTGAGGTACCTGATCTGGTAGTTGTTCTCTGACCAACATGGTGTTGGTCATTTATACTGATGATTTCTGTGTTAATTGTTCGTAAGTTTTTCCATAGATTTGGAATCCACCATCCCCAGAAACATAAATGAAGACATGTGCGTCTTGACTAAGCCTCTCCTAGGCAAAGAAAAAAAAGCAATTATCATTAAACTCCTAAAAATTAACTGGGTGGCTGTTCTTTTTATGTATCTAAAAGCAGAAGCCAGAAACCATTTTTTGAGGAGGAAAAAAGTGGAAGTATATCCCATCCCCTATGCTTATTAGTTTCTTTAGACCCTGTCTTTTTGTTAAAGATGTATTAATGTCTCTATACTGATAAGTTCAATTAGGTTATCTGAGCAAATTTCCCATTTATTTCACTGAATCAAATAACAAAGGCGTAAACTTGATCAAGATGCTGATTAGTTTAAGTAATAACAGGCCAATACCCAGGCAAGTGACTCTGAGCAAATTAAACGTGCATCAGCAGCATTGAATTAACACAGAGCAGCAACCACATCCTGTTTCATTAAAAAAAAAAAAAAATTACAGGAGTTACTCATCTTTTATACAATAGCCCAGAAATAAGGGCATGCTTTCAGGAAGTGGAAGACTGGGTTCAATGTCCGTTTGAGCTCTAGAATTGCAAGAAAACTCCACTTGTGAGTGTTTATTATATGATTCCCATGACTGTAATATAACTATCAAGTACAGGCTAGGCGAGGCTAGGCTGAAGCAATCCCTACTATTACTCTTGAAGCTGCGTCGTAGTGCAGAAAGGAATCTAAGTTTCACACAAGCAACAAGTGAAAGGGAATATGATTGTGCAGTCCAGAGATGAGGAATTAAACATGGATTTCAGTCCCTGCCAATCATCATGGTCTAGCAGATATATCTAAATCACGTGCATCTTTTSGTAGTGTTAATTTTTCGTTTTTTGAAGAGATGGAACACCAGTCATACTAATGAGATTTATCTGGGTTTCCTCTTGAGTGGAATAGACACAAAGACAAGCATCTAAAGAAGTTATTTAGATGCACAGTAATTCATATTTGAATCCAAGAGCACACAACCTTTTAACCTCACTCCTTGCCAGTCCTGTTGTAGTTTCATGAGGAGAAGAACGGTGCAGCAGCTAATCTGTTTCTATCCCTGGCACAAGGTACAAGAATACCAGGGAAGTCTGCATGTTTTCACTGGCCACTGCAGGCAAAAGTGTCCAGTCTAGTGTACACTGGGGCCTTGCTGGGATAGAAACAATATATGGCTCTGCGTAATGAAGAGCTCTAGTTATTGCACAGGTAAATATGGTTTTAGATGCCCTGAGATAACTGGTAATGTAAAACATTCATTTATCTTGCTGAATCTGGATCTTCAGAACTAGCATTTTCTACAAACTGCAAGGTAGTATGTAGAAGTGTTGCCTTCAAGGAAGTTGTTTCAACAGAATGAGGATCAGAGACCAATATATAACAAACCTTAGAACGCTGCAAAACAGAAAAATCTGCTTTGAAGCAAGCAGCTTTAAACAAAGCTTCTAAGCTTTCTTTCTCAAACAGATTTTACTAAACCACATGCAAAAGTACTGTATGTTTAATTACTTGATACGAAGCAAATGTAACATCTGGCAAGAACTTGCATGTTAAATCTTGTTTACCCTTTAACATTTAAGCTATACATTTCTGGAGTTTTTTTAATAGCAATCTAAAACAAGAATACTGTGCTGGAAAAAAATTTCTGAGTGTTATTTTGGGAAAATAAATTTTAAGTGAAAACTATTTCAGCAAAGGATTTTTTCATTGTTGAAACCATTTGTAGATGACATGCTTCATCTTCTGTTTAATCATTTTACTCTGAGATTTTTTTTCTTTTGTTGGAGATTTCTTGGTATTCAGTGTATTGTTGTTTTAGTCCACACTAGAAGCAATATACTTGATGGAAATTAATGAAGCAATTAATAAATGGTATGAAAGACTGGCATGTAAAGCTAGTGTAGCTATCTTCATTAAATACTTGTATTTCAATTAACAACAGTTTTCTTACACAGAATGTAGTAAGTATTAAAATCGACATTCATTTTGTGAAACTGGSCAGGTATGTGATGCATCAGATTCATAGTGCTACAGGAAGTGAGCAATAAAAGGATTTAAAAGTAGGGATCAAAATTCTTATTTTTTGAGTTACATGGTGGATAGCATGTGAACTCAATTCATGGAAAAYTTTCAGTTGTTCAGAAATGCACCAACCAGTTTTTAGTGCCGAGGATCAAAAAGAGAATCAGTAAAAACAAGATCCTTCAAGTAGCCGTGTTGGAACTGGAGTCTTAGTTTCCCACGTGTATGGACAATGTATGTGCAGTCTAAAACATGGCTGAAATTATTTTAGATACTGACCAGTCTCTAAACTGCTGTTACGCCTTCTGTGACTCCAAGCAGCAGAATGAAGTGTCAGGAAAGCTCTCTGTTCTGTGCTTTCATACTTAGCTTTGGGCTCTTTGGAAGTGAGGAAGCCTGCCAGCCGGACTCGATGGCAAAAGATGAGGAAGTTAAACTGGTATTTGAATCTGATGATGAAAGAAGTATGGGTAGGACTTGAGGAAGGATGCCAAACTGTGAAGGTGGTACAGGAACAGAGAGAAAGTAGACCAGTAGAGGGGAGGGTATGGATATAAAGATAGGAATGGAAACTGAATAGGAGAGGARCTAGGTGAGAGGAAAAAACACATTCTCCCCAGTAGGAAGAATGTGACTAGAACTGGAAATCAGGAAAAATCTGGGCAGGAGCTGAGACAGAGAAGGAGAAGGGCAGGAACATTGGGAGATAGGTTGGGGCTGGAAGTAGGAGGTTTGCAATAGGAGAGGTCAGGGAGGAAAAGTGTAGTATTTAAGTTTTTCTACAGATTTGGCACTGAACCAGAGTAYAGAGGTTTGTACAAATAGGAGAGTATATTGTAATTACTCTAAAGATCTTAGACCTGGAACTGACCCATATGTGGAGTCAGGATGATTTCACAACTTAATCCCCCCCCCGCCATTTTAAACTTGAAAACTATGTCTAAGATATCTGCTTAAGAGCTGTAGGGTGGGTATAACATACGTTTGCAAAATTAAAAAGGGTTGATGCTGAGTTTTGTATAATCTTCAAAGGACTTCCTGTGGAAGATGTATTATGATGTAGTCTTTGCTTGCTTGGCATTCTTTTCTATGAACAAGCTTAATATTAGGATTTGATACTTCTTGAATGCTTAACTTTATAAATGTGCTTGTCTTCTAATGTACTTTATTGTTCAATTATATCCAGTTTTGAGGTATACTGCTGAACAGCTCAGTTTTTGTGTATGGGATCATTGATGATAAAAGAGATGTAGTCTATTTCAGTTAGGTAAAAATAGATTAGACTGCTCTCTCAGTCTTTACAGGGTGCTTATAAGAATTTGGTAATGTTGTTATGTGAATCTCACTTCATACGCCTATATGACAGCAGTCTTTGAATAGCGCTGTCCATTAGTTTGGGCTGTGCTGGTTGTGTCTTCTGTTTCCCCATCGAAAAAMCAGTTGGATGCTACATTGCTCTCACAGTGTGTAGCAGTAAAGCAAACAAACATATATGTGTTTATATATGTGTGTGTGTGTGTATAAACATATATTTTATATTTCTCTGTTCAAGTTTGTATCTACTCCTTTTTTCAAAGGATTTTGTTTATATTTTATTAATTAAATTTTATTACAGCCTTGAAATATGCCATCTGCCTATTCAGGCAGCTGGGCCTTTATAATAAATCAGGGGAAAATAGAGTAATTATTATAATTATAAAGTAATAAAAGTAAAAGCAATAACAGGAAATATTTTATCAGAACTATAATAAATTCTAAATTAGTGAAAATCATTTGTTAATAATTATTTATTCTGTCCCATATAATCAGTATCAAAACGGCTTGATAAGTTACTATAGGTACTTCCTTAAACCAGGTTATTCTTAATCCTGTCTTGAACATTTACAGTACTATTAGTCACATTTCACTAATGCCCATTTCAACAGCTAACAAAGGTTGGTATTACATGTCAGACCCTAAATGAGCTTACTACCATTCTGTATTCTGTTAGCACAGTTTCTTCAGAGAAAGAGAATATTTGGAGGGATGGTTTTTTCTTCATAATATGAAGAAAATATGTGTACATATACATATGAACATACATGAAAGTCGATTTTATGATGATTTTACAATGAAATCCTTCAGTTTATACTCATTGTATGAGGGTTTCTAAAAGTTATTACATCATTATCCACCAGTTGCAAAAATAAACTCATCTTTGATAGAAGAATCTTAAAACCATCCTTACAAACCAAACAGAGCTTAAATTCTGAATATTCTCTCTTCTACTTTACTCTAGAAATACTCCTTACTCTAAAAATAACCTTTTTGATAATCAATCTTTTTGATAACCATTGTGTGAGTCTTCTTTAGCAAGCTTCAGGCTTTCTTTACTGGTCATCCTGATGGCACAGAAATATGATGAAGTTCGGACCTCATTCCAAGTGTGTTCTTACAAGTTTTTGCACTTTTTCATTGGCTCAATTTGTGGTTTAACTTTCATTCCCAACCCCCATTCTTTTATGAGAGGAAAACTGCTCTTTCACTATATCAAATTTGCTAAAATTCATTGATGGGATAAAATTCTTTATACCTACATTCCACCATTTTTTCATCACAATACTAGTATTAAAGCACAGGATGGTTTTGTTCTGTTTTTCCCTAGAGATGATCTAGGTAGACTGAGGAATGTTTTGCCTTTGTGTTACGTGACTATATGTATGCATGTGCATACACATGCTTGTGCTGAAATAGCAGCCAAGAAGCTAGAGATAGTCTTGTGTTTGCTGGCCTAGTAACAGCAAATATGACAAAAAACTCTGAACAGCGCTACACTGGAGGAGTTGCTGGAGAGTTCAAAAGAAAACTGACTTTGCTAACAACATTTTTTCCTCTACCAACTTCAGGAAAGTGGCAAATGTCATTAAAGGAAGTGTAGGTTTCCATTTTACAAGCAAAAATGAATGTAATTATATGTTGCCAAGAGGGCATACAAAACTATTATACGTCAGTAGTCATGGACTGCACTTTAATTATATTTTTTTCAAAAATCATTGCCAGTGTAATGCATAAAATTGGTCTTCATAACATCACCAGTACAATATGAATCATGCACATGTAAGCTACTTAAAGTTTGCAGTACCAGAATTTCTGAAGTACTGTTCATGGTTGTATTGATAAGCATGCTCTGGAAGCACACAGCTCATTGAGTTACAGAATCAACAGAGGAGTATGGACACATTGTCCGTGCTTATGCGTATGTTTGCAGTGTGCAAGCTCTGTATGGAAGAGATCATTACACCACAGACCATTTTAGGTTCTGAAGCAATYTGCGGAAAGGCAGCATCATTTATTTTCTGTAGAGGTGCAAGGCATGAATTTGTTATTGCTAGTCAATAAATATGACTTCTAGATAAACTGCACATCAGATGGCTGGATGACATGCATTTTTGTGAAGACATGCTCATCTTCTAACAGAACAGTCTTCCCAGGAGTGTAACAATGTGAATAGCAGAACAGATTTACTGTCATGTCTGCAGCCTATCACGTACAAAGTATGGAGAATGTTACAGCACTGAAACTGTTTTTGTGTGATAAAACGAAAATAGGAACATAGAGTCAGGGATAAATTATGAAATGCTTAAAGCATCAGCACTTAAAAAGCAGCCTCAAGCAATGCAGAATTGACAGCAGTAGTTGATACTAGATAGATAACTGGCATTTAGCAGTTTGAGTGCAGTACTTCTATTTGAGAAGAAATGTCATGCTAATATTGAAGAAAAAAATATTATTTTGACAAGAGCAATGTTTTCATGAATTCAGTAGGTAGAGCTTCCAATCTCTGCTCATGCAACCTGTGTGGAAAGAATCTGTGGTTCATGCATTGAACCACATTGCATTATTTACTCACACAGAAATGCCTACAGAGTGACTATAAAGGACGTCATAATGACACCTTTTTGTTCCATTCAGGTTAATTCCAGTGAAAATTGCTTCCTCTTTGTGCCTTAGAAACATTCCTACATCTGAAATCCTCAGGGAAAATATTTGGAGTAATCTGCTTGTTTTGATTAAACAATATCGGTCCTACCTAATAAAGATCAGGTGCTTAATAGAGTAGAATTGTGTTGCAACTGCTATTTAACAAATAACAATTAACATAACAGCCATATTGGGTTGGAGTTAAGGTTTATCAGTCATTCTAACAATTTGTTGTTAAGTGACTTTGTGTGAGAAGTAGTGTCTTGCATTTAATAGTTGTCAAAGGATTTATTTTCTGTGAGTTTGTTCACTACCCTCGAGTGTTGATTTTCAGCATCCACAGCATCCTATGGCAAGGAATTTCACAGCTTTCTTGRTATACTCTGTGAAGAATGACTTCTTTGTTTACATTCTGCGTCTGCTAGCTTCATTAAATGTCTCCTCATTCATCTATTGAAAAATACAGTGAATAATTGATTCCACTTTTCACTCTCCTTGCCACTCATGATGGTACAGGCCTCTATTATTTCTCCCTTTTTCCTAGTCCATCTCTTTTCCAAGCTGTAGAGTCCTAGCTTGTTTAAGTAATTTCTTCCACACAATGCCACTGTATAATTGCAACATCATGGAACTGTGAAGCAACACAATGATTTCTATGTTTTCTCTGTTCCTTTCTTAGTAATTCCTCAGAAGTTGCTTTTGGCCGCTGTTGAAAACTAAACTGATTTTTTCATGCACTTAATATCATCCCAGGATCACATTCCTGAGAGGTAATGGTCAGCTAGGAGCTCATCATTTTATGTACATAGTTAGGGCAATTTTTCTACCTGTGATTTACTTTGCATTTATCTACTTTGAATTTCATATGCCATTTAATGCACGGTTTTATAAGGTTCTGCTGGTCTTCATATCAGCCTTGTTTTTACAGTCTAGTAACCTAGTATTCCATCAGCAAACTTTCACCCTTCTTTTTTGAGATGGCCTGTAAATATAATGAGCAGAACAGTTGAAATCTACTTCTAAGTGGAGCATTATTTATCTGTCACTTATAATCACCTTATAGATATATACTCAAGAATATACTTTTAGTAATCAATGTTTTATGAATATGAGTCATACTTCATTTCTGCTTTTTGAGAATCCTCATACTTGTGGCTCTGAATGATTATGGGAATTAAGAAACCGTTGTGGTCTGATGTTTCTTTATATTTTTGGGTAGGGGAAAAAGCGGTGTGGGGATATCCATCATATCCCAAAAGAGATATGCAGCCTTGATACCACTGAGGTCTAATACCACTTTTCCCTATCATATACAACAAGTGCTGGTGAAGACAGGAGACCCAAGTCTCCTTGGTATCTCACAGTGAATCTCCTCCATGTCCTCTAAAAGATTTTGGTGTTGTACATATGCAATGTATGCATTTGTGTACCCAGAATGAAATTCCTGTTGAAGTAACAATTTTTTAAAATAAGGTATACTGTAAGGTCATTTTCATTTGATTCTGTGTTAACCACATACTCAGCAAAGCCAGGGACTTAGTTTTCCACTCTTCTGTGCTTTGTTGTCATTATAGTATTAAATTTTTGAATGAGGTTTCCAAATATAGGTAACAATAGTTATGTATACTGATATTTATTAAACTCTTAAAAATACTGTATTCATTTCTGAAATCTATAACCTGTAGTGAACAGGACTAATGTATATGATCTACATGTATTCTAAGTTTCTTTTTATTTTTGAATCATCCTTTTTTTTTTTTTTAGGTATAGACAAATGCAACTTGGCACAGAAAGCAAAGTAGCTGAACTTCTTCACCAAAGTAAGTTAAAGTCCTTTGAAAGTGAACATGTTCAACTCATGCAGCAAGAAACAGCTAAGAATCTTTCACAGTGCCAGATAGAATGTGAGAAATATCAGAGAAAGCTGGAGGTATGTTATAAAGAGATACTTTACTGGGTATTGTGTAGTACTTTTCAGTTAAGAGTGTAAAATGAAAAAAGCCTGGGGAGAAAGCAACATAGAACAAACATGGCTGAGGTAGTATTTCCACCAAGTTCTATGGAAGCAGAATCTAATGACCAAATTCATTGAGCTTGACTGATTCAATGGAAAACAAGATTCAGGGGAGAGGAAGAAGATAAAACAATGCCTCACAGAGAGATGTTGAAGACTTGTGCTCTAAGTTACCGGTATCCGTCACAAATAAATTCTCTCTAAATTTGAAACATCGGCATTTAGCTACCTTACTTGTAAAGAACTGGTCATTTGCTTGAGGAATCTCTCTAGTGGGCTGCAGAAGTGCCTCATTCTCTGAGGTATTTGTCAAAATAAATTGAAGGTTTTTAAAATAATACATTTTTGTATTTTATAAGCTAAGCCCAGAATATCATTATCAAGGCAAAAATGGAGGTGATGGACCTTTTTTGCTGTTTTTCCTCATGARCAGAGCCTTGAAAGAAAAGGGAGGAGGAAGGAAAAAAAAACATTAACAGACAAAAGCATGGGGGATCATATGCACGTGGCAAGGGAAATCTGTATTTTTGGATAGGAGAGCATGTTTAAGAATTAAAGAATTAAATTGTTTTCTGTGAAAATTCTAAAGGAGCTATAGGGTTTTTTTTCTTTCTACGGACAAATAATTCCACTGAGACATATAGTAAAAGTCCAGACTCTTTCTATTTATCCTCAAGTTTAGACATGTCTGGGCAATTCAGATCTGTTTAGCAATTGTAAAGTCCAGCAGAACTAGTACTCCCAGTGCTGATGACCATAACCAGCCTCATCAGCCAGGATCTGAATGTTCCAATACAGACACAACAGCAAGAAATTACATTTTTATCTATCAATAATCTTAAAAACAAGAGAAGAAAGCAGAGTTTTGTAGCATGAAGTAAAAGAAAGAAGAAGAGCCTTGCTTCTACTCTGTAATTCTCTTTCCAGTCTATAATTCCTTCTCACAAACATCTGAGGTAGTAAGAGCATCCTTCCAAAAAAGGAAGGCTACCAGAGGTGGCACTTGGAATACAGCCGTTCTTCTGCCCTGTCCAGTTTGTATCCCACCATCTGTTTTAGACATACACTGCCAATCTCATTTAAACCTGACAAACTGGACTTTGTGATATGATCTTGGGACTAAGGTTGCACAGGTGAACAAATTCTGATTTAAAATAAGCTTTCTCTGCTGAAGATTAGACACCTTTCCAATACTCAAAAAGGCAAATGGGATGTCATACATTTTTGAAAATGCATATTTGAAAGAATGAATTAATTCTAAGCTTGTAGACATAGCAAGGTCCAAGTCATTCAACTTTATGTAAATAGGATTAGTAATGTTAGCTGGTTTCTTTAGCTGTAAAATTTGTTCCAGAATTTTGCATCAATAGAAAGTATTTTTATTATATAATAATGCTATTACAGCTGCTGTTTTTTAATGAGCACACTATATTCACCATAATTGTTGTTATACAACTTAGTCCTCTTTCTCTACAGTAATGACAGACTGATACACAGCAGTTTTGTGATACAAGTATATATACTTATACATGAATGAGGTACTGCTTTAAGTTACAGAATTTTATATGTAGACAATCTTTAAAATTGACATTTAACCAGCTTCCACATCCTGATTAATAATTACTCTGAAATTTTATAGTATTAAATAAGACAATGCTAATGGAAAATTATTATTATTAATGCATTATTAGAAAAACAAATATTTAATATAATTTTTGAAGCAAGGATATACTGTATTAGAAAATACTGGGTCATTATTTTGGAACAGTTATGATTATTTTTAGTTCAAGCAGTCTCTAGATGGTGGGAAGTTTATCTGTAATGGCCAACATTTGCACAGGGGCATAATTTTACATAGTATGTTACAGAGGTTAGTCAGGCTTTCTAATGAAAAAGTGTGAGGCACTTTTATATACTGACATTATATCTTACTGGTTTTTGAGGTACACAACATTTTCTTAGTTTCATACCTGAATAAATTTGTTAGCTCTCTTTGTTTTTCTGCAACAACGTATAAATATATCACTCAAAGTGACAATAGTATTGAATAACTTCAAATCATCAACTATGTAGTATAGGTAGTACATTACAACAGGCTATTTTAGAAACTTTGCATATACAGATCTGTAATTATACTGGTACTATTTTTCAAATCACTTTCTAAAACTTAGTTTTACCAGTACTGCTGTTAAGGTGKCAGACTTCAGACTAATGTGCAAACATACATTCGATTTTTCGAACTCTGTCGTAGACAGTAAAGGGGAAGAGATAATTCAGAAGCAGTAACTTCTTAAACAGACTCAAAAGGATCTGTCAGAGATCAAATGTCAGCATCTTCTAAGTATGATATGTTGGATTCTACTGGATGCTGYGTCCTATAAAAGGGTCTGAACTTTCATTTTCTAGTGATAACCCTATAACAGAAGTACAGACATGCAAAATTCTACTAAGCCAGGTTGATRTATTTTAGTGTAATAAATAATGTGAGAAAATTTTTAAAAGTTTATATTTCTGCAAGTATATTTTCAAGAGAAATTCACCAAATGGATATTTGCTCTAAAAAAAGTTTTGCTTATTGCTGATTTTGTAGCTGAGGTATGCATTTTAAACAAAAAAATGAAATATTCCCCAATACATTTTCTGTTCTGTTTCCCAAAGTGAAATTCCCCTAAAGTTGATAAGTAGTTCTAGTAAAACTAGATTAGAAGACAGAAAGGGTTTACTGGTAAAGGTGCACAGTAAACACTATTTATCATAGACATTACGCTATATTGTAACAATGAGATTTCATCACATAATACTGTCTAGACATATACAAAGACTATGAACTAGTACATTTCATTTTTATTTTATATTTTAAATGAATGCCTTGTTAGTTTCTGACAAATTACTATAAAGTATCCAATTTATATAGCTAAGATTTTAGTCTCATTTTCTAGAATGATTGTAATGACTTATTATTAGAAATATATACATATAACAATTACATGGACTGCTCTCCTTTGTGAAATAATTTTCCTGAAGTAATACAGCATATATGTTCATGTTTAACATATTCTCTATTACAGATTAAAAGAACAGGTAACATATATAGTCTCCTTCCTATTCCCCAGATTGGAATTACCACATCAAGCCATCATTTTGTCATTTCAGATATTCTTTTGATATATCAAATATATAACTCATATTTTTGGTTGTCTCCTACCCAAATTAACTGTTCTTCTTTCAGTCAGGGTTCCTATGAGAAAAAGAAATATACAGTCTCATTGTGTGTGCGCGCACATGTGCCTCCCTAATAACTTCTGATCCTGGTGGCAATTTCAAATAKATTTCATATAGTAGTTGAGGTCATAATTAAGTTCAGTGAAAATATACAGTTAGCTAAAGAGACCATCTGTAAGTGCCCAGGATGAGGGAACCACCGTGGCATAAGCTTCTGCTTCAGGCACAAAGTCCAGTTTGTCAGGTTTAAATGAGATTGGCAGTGTATGTCTAAAACAGATGGTGGGATACAAACTGGACAGGGCAGAAGAACGGCTGTATTCCAAGTGCCACCTCTGGTAGCCTTCCTTTTTTGGAAGGATGCTCTTACTACCTCAGATGTTTGTGAGAAGGAATTATAGACTGGAAAGAGAATTACAGAGTAGAAGCAAGGCTCTTCTTCTTTCTTTTACTTCATGCTACAAAACTCTGCTTTCTTCTCTTGTTTTTAAGATTATTGATAGATAAAAATGTAATTTCTTGCTGTTGTGTCTGTATTGGAACATTCAGATCCTGGCTGATGAGGCTGGTTATGGTCATCAGCACTGGGAGTACTAGTTCTGCTGGACTTTACAATTGCTAAACAGATCTGAATTGCCCAGACATGTCTAAACTTTGAGGAAGATAGTTAAATTTGAGTTATATTTCCAGTTTCTTTGTGGATATTTTTATATCAATATTTGCACATCAATTTCAATATGATTTCAATAACATGTTGATTATTTGCCATTCAGTTGTACTAGGTCACTTGCCGCTTCCTTTTCTCTTTAGAGATGTGCTTTCTGAAACCAGTACTCTTTTGTTAAGAAATGTCTGCAAAATATAAATATTTGATGCCTGCAGTATTTACTTTTGTTCCTTTTTGACTGAATTCTTAATTCTTTTAATTTCCTTTTTAAAATATCATAGCAATATACTAAGGCTTTTTTCTTATCCTTTCTTCTTATAAGGAGTTAATCTTAGTGCTGTGGTCACTAGTACRTTGTGGCTCAGCTACAGCTACTTCATGAACCAAATCTTGTTTTTATTTGGCTTTGAGCATAGAGTACTTTTGCTTCTTATGTATGCTAAAAGCAGGAACCAGCTGTTTTATATGTTGCCAAATTTTGTCCTATAAATTTATTTTATTAAGACAATAGATGAATGTTTTTATTTCATCTTTTTATATTTGAGTTGCTTCTTTCTCTAAGCATTGTGCATTCTTTAGTATTTTTAATAGTGATTCTGGTTTATTGCTGTGTACATTGTGCATATATTTCTGTATCTTGAGATTTAAATTCAGCTGTCATCTGCCTTGTTCAGAATTTATATTTGAGAAGTTAGTATTAAACTTAGCTACCGTACGACTTGATTATTACTTTAATCTTTTTTTTTTTTTCTGTGCAACATATAGGTAACGACATTACTAACCAAGGATTTTGTCATTCCAGCTGGTTTTATAATATTTATTTTGTCAGTGTTGTTTTCTATTTCAGGCACCATATTTAACTTAGCTTTCCTTTTAAGCCTTAGGTTTTTTTACAGACCTTCATAACTTTTACTTTCAGATATGTGTCTTTTTTATTTATACTTAATGGATTAAGTATTTACATTAGTCTTGATTGCTAATTGTATGTTACCTCTCAGTAATAAGTAATTTGAGTGATTTTAAGTAATAAATAATAAGTACCTAGTATATCTTAAATACCCAATTTTGATAATCATGCATTTACCATTCTGTAAAGGAGCCTTCTTTTCTTTTTCAGTTTGATAAGTGAAATCTAAAACCAGTTAAACAACAGCAATAAATACATCTAGTTTTTTTTAATTACTGCGTATTACATTTTTTAGCTGTTATATTGCTTTCCTAACTATCCTTTCAAGTTCTTGTAGCTTTTTCAGAAATTCTTAGAATTACTAGGGCCTTAGTAGACTACCGTAAGTGACATGACCTGAGAGTGTAATCTGTGCAARATAATATAGTTGAAAAAACATCTGTTTTTTAAAGTATTTTAGCTCTTCTTGTGCAAAAGTTAGATCAAATATGATGCATTATTGTTATGTAGTATCATATTGGTGAACCTGTTACATGTGTACTTTTACCTTTTTCATAAATAGCCATAAATCCTGAATTCCTGATGTGTTCTTTATTCATTCTTACAGGTCCTTACTAAGGAATTTTATAGTCTTCAGTCTTCTAGTGAAACACGCATTATTGAACTGCAAACACAGAATTCTGAGTTTCAGGCGAGGCTAGATACTTACGAAAAACTTGAAAAAGAGCTTGATGAGATAATTATTCAAACAGCAGAAAGTAAGTTCTGACCCAATTTATATTGTACTTTGAGGTGTTTCTGACATTCTGACAGGGTGTGTTATTTCTCATGGAACTTAGGAACTATCACACAGTGTCTGTCATTTTCCATCCTCCTGCCCAGCAAGTAAGATGAAGTCAGTAAAGGTTTTGATAGAAAATATTAATGACATATTTCTGAAAGTATTTTTAAAATGTATGAAGTTAGATGTATGGGTATTAAAAATCATCTTTTTTTGCATTTCTCTTTTGTTTATTCTAATCATTTGTTATAATTTAGATATGTTTTTTTAAGATTTTCTTATTATATATTTTGAATACCATGAAAATTTTTGCTGACAATTGTAGGCTTAATATTACAGTAGACAGAATGTGAATTATTTTGAGTAGAGTATGAAAAATTGTTTTTTCTTGGGTTGAATTAATAGTAATTAGATATAAGTAATTTCTTATGACAGATCAGTATTTTCTGAGTATTAAACCATGACTTAAACTCAGGTTTGACAGTGTTAAAGTCTTTTGGACTATTCTTGAAAATTTTTGTCCCTGGTTGGCAAAAGAACCAATGTCTGTCCTCAAAAATCAACATTCCTGTAAAATCATTTATTCTTTGGAGAATTCTATTGATTATACTCATATCCTAAATGAATACACAAAGCAAGTCCCTTCTAATTAGAAACTAAGACTCTAATCTTGAAGTCTTTTAGGCTGCCTGTAAACAAAGTAGGCCTTTTTAAGATTTCAAACTAATTCATGTCATCTCCTTGTCCTTCTCTCTTCCTTTCCTCCTCCAGACAAATGACAAATTATAAATAATATTTTTCAGGTGCAGTAGAAGAATGTTGTATAAGCTTTGTATGTAAATAGTGGTGTATAGCAGAGTATGTGATTACAGTGATGCCTGGATATCTTCAGTAACTAGACTGTACATATTTTATTAATTTTATAGACTCCAGCTTGTACTTGTTAGGATGGCATGACCACCCAAAGGTTCCAGTATGACCATAAGTATGTTTGTATATACATGCTTACATTTCAGTCAGTAACATGGTTTTTGAAATATATGGGTTATCTTGCCTAAGGAGTATTTATGTATTAATTCCGAATTTTTGGATATTATCATCATCTTTTTCTAAGGAGAAAATCAATTTCAGAATGCTATTTTTTGTTTACACAGGCTTACATTTTCTCATATGTCAGTAAAGATTTTATTCCTGCAGAAATAAATTATTCTTAACTTCTTGCTAAATGTTGTAAAGTATTTTATTTACAACTTAAGTTGCGTGCTACAGAATATCATTGAATGAAATGAAAGTTTACAAATGATCTCTGGTCTGTGAAAATATAATGACTGTTCCTCTTTTAAGTTCTGTTGCAGAAAAAAGGGGAGTTACAATACAATATTATTTCAGTATACTTTCTATTTAATAACTCACATTGGTTTTCCTTACAATTATTATAGAGTCTTTGACAGTAAAAGTTAGGATTAAGACTAATTAAGGCTGAATTCCAGTCGAATTACTTTAAAATTGAAAGCCAAGCTCTTGCAATTGCTTTTAGTTTTCTTCAGAAGAAACCTTTTACTGAAATATTCTGTGTTTGTTCTTAACATCAAGGTGAACTTCTGTGGAAAACCAGAATACATACAAACATTTCTTTTWAAAAAAAATGTTGGAAGGAGAATAACGACATACTTTCCCCTGTGTCCCAAATGAAGCCTTGGCATTTACATATCTTGAATAGCTTAAGATTGAAAGGTATCAGAAAAGAAGGAAATATGTTCATTATTTTTCACATTTAATGTGTTTTAGAGACACTCCAATCTACCTTTCAGAGAATGTAATTCACAATGAGCATTTTCTGTGGACTTCAGTGAGAATAAGATTTTAATCTTCAGTCCTGGGGCCATTTGTTTACATATCAATGCTATGTGATATTTTTTAATTCTTCTTGAGTTATGATACCTTTGCTGTTTTACACGATTTGGGACTGTTGTGGGGTTGGGTTTTCTGGACATTTTAATAAACTGTATTTGCACATGTGAAATGGCTTTTTGTCATATAATCATGTAAGCTTTCCCCCCCCCCCCTCCTTTCGGAGAATGTGCATGTGGAAGATATCACTGAATTGTGACTTTTAGTCCCTCATCATTATGCCTCACTTTATTAATATTGAGATAACATGAAGCAGCCTATTCAGGAATCTATCAAGAATTTATGTAGCCACTCCTTACACCGAGTGGTTTCCACATGAGATGAATAACAACGGTAAACTTTCTCAGTATCTGTTTCTTCTTCCTTTTCAGGAAGTAAAATCTTCCAAAAGTAAAATCTTCTCTTTGGGGTATTTTTCTTGTAGACTGGTTGATTTTCTTGCTTCCTACTGATTGGTATCTTTTCAAAAAAAAAAAAAAAAAGTGAACCTATCTGTCTCCTCACGATGGCACTTTTTTGCTAAGTAGTGTAAAAATAGGAGGTAAAAACACCTAACTTGTGAGATGTATGTTACGCGCAACAAAGACTGGAGAAGACCACCATAGGATGAATGACATAAAAGAGGATAAAACAAGCACGTACTGGTACGAATATTATGTTGGCTTGATATCTACAACATATACAAATTTTTTTTTCCTCTTTGTCGTCAAGATTTGACATTTAAATGGATGCTACTGACAGRTATGAATTTAGAGTGTAGGATATTATTGACACTTTTCTGAGATATACAACACTGAACTTGTAACCAAAAAGGATTATGACAGAGGCAGCTTAAGTGATTTTTATGTTCTTCTGAACCTGTGGTATTTCAGGAGCTGGAGAATTCCCTGTCATAACTAAGACAGTCTTGAAAATCTGAATTTCTCATGCCCTTGCACTGCCGCATCAGTAAACTTTATCTGCCATACTTGCTGGAAATTCTTTGTTGTTTTTTTGTGTAGCTAGACATATGACTATCGCAGGACCTCTACTAGAGACTTTTCATAAATGTGTTTTAAGAATCCATCTTTAAAATAGCATTAAAAGGGTAGTAGAGAAATGAGGAAATCAGTCATAGAGTTTTGCAGGTTGTTTTGAGGGGAATGTATTCTTATTTCCAGCAATTGAACAATAGGGAGAAAATGAGTCAGATAGGGCTTTCACATCACTTCTTAAATTTCTTTGTCCTATTCTCAACTGCCTGATTCACCAAAGCTGTTATGTGGTGCCTGGGCTRGTGTTCATTTTTGTTCTCTCCCTCTGCCCCTCTCTGCCTGGGATTTATAATGCTGTTTTCTGTTCTGTCTGATATGTGGTTAGCTGAGGTTTTACATATTATTTAAAAAAAAAAAGGCATTTCTGATGAGTGTTGCAAAGTATGTTGCAATCATGAACTGAAATATTAAAATCTGTATGCTTGTTAATCTTGCTGCCATTCCAATGTAGTTTGAATCCACAGAAATGTTTTCAGAAATCAGTTTTCTATGTAGGCAGAGATTATTTTGCATATTTTTACTTTCCTTAAAAATTAGTATTTAACTTATATCTTCACATATACATTATATAATATTAATTTGCTTAGAATGTAGGTAATAGATTAGATCTGCTTTTTTCAGGTGAGATACTGTTGTCAATAAATATTTAGATCTGTACAGAGCTGTTCAGCTTAGAGCATTTAATTATGTTGTAGTATGTTGTCACATAAAGTCTACTTTTGGAGGAAAACTTTTTTGTTTTGTGTTATAAATTACATGAAAAATGTCAGTGATTAATATTAGTTAAGTAACAAAGTATTTTATTTGAATTTTCATGATGGGTTTCTGTTAATATTAGAGGCTTCCAAGTTGTTTTAAGCATGTTGTTAGGGGTATGCAAATGACATAAGATCAGCAAGCTTTTTCCAAATGGTAGCAAAAGTGGAAACATCCCCCAGTTTGCTTCTGTGGAGGTGCTAATTTGAGCCATGGGAAAATCACCTCTGCACAGACAGTTGCTGTTTGATCAGGCATAATTGGAAGCTGTGCACAGCAGCAGTTTGCTAACTCCAAACTACATTTCTAGTTCAGCGTATGGGAACAGGAAGATGTAAGAAGCATGGGACAAATGAGGTGGACCTACTGACCGTTTATCCAGTTCATATCTCACCAGTTTGGCTATAAGGATACTATGAGAAACTGTCAAGGGCCTTACTAGTCAAGGGGTACAACTCCTATTGCTCTCCTCTTAGCCACACAGCCACTCATGTCATCACAGAAGGTTATCCGGTTAGACATAATTGCCCTTCCTGGCTGTTCCCAACCACCWYCTTGTCCTTGCTTGGATGAGGGTTTGCTTCATAACTTTCCCAGAGATTGAGGTGAGATTGATTGGTCTGTTGTTCCCCAGAAGCTCCTTCTTGCCCTTCTTGAAGATGGGTGTGGCATTTGCCTTCCTCAGGTTATCAGAAACTTCTCCTGATTGCCACAGTCTTTCAAAGAGGATGGAAAGCAGCCTCTCAATGACATCAACTTGTTCCTTCAGTAACCTCAGATGCATCCCATCCCATCCCGTCCCATCCCATGACTTGTATATAAGTCCAGTTAAGTACGTGACTGTACTTAGTCCAGTTGACTTAAGTACTCCCTAACTTTATCTTCCTCCCCTTCCTTATGAATGCAYAGACTGAACTATTTAGGAAAAAAATAAACAAGCTAACCCAGTACTCCTGAATTAATCTTACACTGTTAGCATATATTTTGTGACTATATCAATAATGCAAATGTTCAAGGACACTGAACTCTTTTCCTTTACTTTCGCAATTCATAAGTCTTATGTTTATTAGAAAAATAAAAAGTGAAGAGCCTGCCAGTGTCATAAGAAGTAAATATATAGCACTGCATTACTGCTAATTGTGAATTAACTTGTTCCATTGCATTCCAGAAGGTTATGGCAGTTTATACCAATTGAAAATCTAGCTTCTAGAARAATGTTTGTGCACATGTAGAATTATAAATAGAATTTCTTAGAAGTCTGTAACTTGCTAATTACATTYTTCAAAGGACATCTTATTAACAGCACCTTTCTGGAATTTTTTTGCAGTGGAAAATGAAGCTGAAGCTGAAAGGGTTCTGTTTTCATATGGGTATGGTGCCAATGTTCCTACAACAGCCAAAAGACGACTAAAGCAAAGGTGAAAAGTTCCTCTTGTATTTACTTGTTGAAGAAAAAGTGAATGAAGATGCATGTTTTGTTCAGTCTTAGAAAAAAACCCAGTTTGATTAGCGTAGAGTTTTTTAATTACTATTAAATACAAAGAAATAAGATAAAGAATAAGACCTGTTTATGTGGTTGATAGGTATAAATGAACATATAGATATTTTTCTAGCTTATTTTGACGTCTTCTTTCCTTGTCTTTCAGAAAGGTGAGTTTTAATTGGATAAAATTCAAACAGCTGTGAACAGATCAGTTACATTATTTAAATTTATATAATCAGAAWTTTTTTTAAATAGCTTGCAAATGGCTGTAGTTAATTGTAACAAACTCAGAAACACAACTATAAGAAAATTAAGAAGCCCAAGGTTTCTTCAATTTAATAGAGCTTAATGAATAGATAAAAAGTCATGGGTAGGCTGAATAACATGACTCTTGATCAGACCCATAGTCGTTTTTAAATAATAAATTAATACTATGCACCATCTTTAAGAAATAATGTTGACTGTGTCAATTTGAATGGCAAAAAAAATCCAAAGCAAAAACAAAAATCCCACCACCCTTGGTGGACACACAAAAAACAGTATAAAGACAGGGCAGGCATGTAGCACAACTTCGCAGATACATTCCTAGCTTTTAGATATCAGTGTTTCAGGAGCTGGAAGTGCAATTTTCATCATGTATAGCTAGTTTTTACTATAAACATTTGTTTGTTTTTTTGCTCTCTCCCCCTCTGCTTTCTTAGTTAAAAAAAATATTTAATATCCTTTAGAACAGTAAGGTACTGACGAGAATTAACAAATAATGCTCAATTTATGTTGGAAACAAATATTTAGGGGACCACATACTGTTTCTTCTATCCTTTGTATTTGTTTTTTAAGGTAGGTGTTGTCAATAGGATTGTCAGACAGRGATCATAAAGATTCTATGTAGTACTGAACTATGACAACCTTAATTTGCTCTTGACACATTTATATTCCTCTTCAGATTGTTCCTTATAAGATATCTTTTTCCATTGTATAAAACTGGGGGRAAAAAAGGCAAAAAACTCAGCAAGCCTATTATATGTCTATTTTCAGAGACTGTTGAGAATTCTATAGAATCGTTTCCTAAAACTTCAGTTTCTTCTTCCTGYGTCAATAGTTCGGAAACTTGTCTGAGTTTCAGCATCCTTCTTTTTCCCTACCTTATTCATTTCAGTTTAGATTAAATAATCTATATAGAGATTTTGCTAGGTCCTGACCTAGCAATGGTGAATCTGATGATCAATATGCCGGGATTTCAAATGTGCCTGGAAGACTCTTTCTGAGCTTAGGAGCAGCTGTATCAGACTGCCCCTCTTTTGTTCCAAAAGTCATTGGAAGGTAAAAGCTGATCTCATCCTTYATTATGATGTTGGAGACTTCATGGCCCTTCTGCGGTCTTTACCAATTAAGAAAATTTTAAAAAGCAATACAAATTTGTGTAGGGTTTACCTGCTGCTGTTCTGACTCAAGAAAATTTGCCATGCAGAAAAAGAGTGTGAAGCCTTCGACTCCTAAGCTTCAAAGTAAAGTCTCCTTGAAACCAACTTCTATGTTTAGAGCTGTTAAAGAAACACAGATAAGTGTTCCACTCTCTGGGGTTGGTTAAGGAAAAAGAATCTATTACGAATGTGGATAATATTCTTCTTGAGGTCCACTGCCTGCTCTTTAATTCCAGACTTTTGGTATCCTAAATGAAGGACTCTGGCAAGTTCACAACACGCACTTCAGTGTCTAATTAAAACTTTGTGCTAAACCACCCACTAAGGCATAGTGCATGATAGGGTCTACACCTGTTTGCCTACTTGCCAGAAAAAAACTATTTTGTGACTTTGAACATAGAGGCTATGTCCATGCTAGTAAATTAAACATGCCTGGGAAGATTTTCAAGCACTGAGACCAAATGACATATAGCAGTACACTTCCATAATATTGAACTCTCAGCTGTTAGCTGCATGAAAACTCTGAATTGGCAATGGTTGCTGGTCCGTGCTGTCTCCTCAGCTGTGTTTGGGAACTGTCTGGGAGAGTGGCAAGTGCCAGAATGCTATGAGGGACACTGATGGTTTGCTAACTATAAATGATCACAGTCTTGAGCTCTGTGTAATTTTCTAGGATGGATGTAACCATTGTTTTCCAGAATGAGCTGTTTTTGTAGATTGCTCCCTTTGTTCCTTTGCTTATTCTAAATTTAAGCTGGTCAAAAAAYATAGTGATAAGCATACTTCAAGCATGTACTTGTGGTTATCATTAAATACTTGCAAATTCAGGTCAAGTTTACTGAATAGTTTTAGCTGGAAAAATTATGGGCTGCATTCCCAAAGTTGACGTGGTAAGGTATCACTGTTTCCCCTGTACTCCAATAGCTAATGTATAAGAGCCCTCATTTGAGATATGTAGAAAAGAAAATGGCTGATGGTTTATGGACAGTATGTGCTGAGAGTCTAATACCTGGACTGGAGTGGCTCCTCTCTTCTTTCTATACATACATTTTTGAAAATTGTTACACATTTGACTGGAAGGATAGATTGTGTATCTAGAGCCTGTAGTTCAGTGGTTAGGGCACACTAAAGGGAGATGAGTATTAGCCCCATACATCTTAATGTTAGAGCTTTGAATTTCCCATGTCATACTTGCATAATAGGTTGGTGGCTAGAATGCCTAAACACAGAAGGGTTCGGTCATATCTTTTCTAGATATGTTTTTCGTTGAAAGTTGCCAAGCTGCTGAATCCTACAAAGGTGGCAGGATTCATTACAAGATGAAGACACATAAATTTAGACACTAGTTTAACACAGGGCATCTAACTACCCTTTATAATCAATGTAGATCTAATCAATACAGTCAGTGAAGTCTGGAGTATGTTTCAGCCTACCAGGCAGGTGTCCAGTTTAGGCAAAGCTGTTCAGGCTGTACTGACTGCATTGAATACGACTATACTGATCATAATAACAGCTTAGGCCCAACAGCTATGTTAAATATAAGAGCCTGGATTTAGGCTATTCAACTGCAAACTGAATCTTCCCATAGCTATCTGTGGAACTATGCAGGTGAATTGATGATAAACTTTGATTTTGGACATGAAACATGAGAGGTTGGGTTGGACATGAAACATGTGAAAGGTTGAGGATCTATTTTTTTTATATTATAATTTTTTTTGACTAGAGTGTTTAGGTAGCTGAATAATCCTCTCTCTTCATTAATAAGTTCTTCTGTGGATCTGGGAAAGAGTTTATTTTAAAAAARATTATGGCAATTACATATTTAATTACTTAGGATATTCAATGTTAGACAAGACAATTTCGTCTCTGTTTGGAAAATGATTAAGTATTACATTATTCATTGTTCCTCCATAAAATGTACATTAAAATGAATTAATGTGTATTTTTAAGAGGAGGCTGTTTATAATGATTCTCTAAAGTTTTTAGAAAGTAAATACCCATCTAATCAGTTGGAATATTCTAATCTGATTTCTGATACTATGTAATGTTGTGCAAATGATATAGGTAATCACTTTGGGAAAAACATACTACAATGACATAACTGTGGGAATGTTATTTCAGTGCTGTTAAATTTGTAATAATTTTATTGTTCTTACAACTTTGACCATTCTGCATGGTTTCACTGCATAGTTTATGCATTAATATTTAAGCATTAGTGAAAAATTAAGGCAATCACATTCTGAAGTATAAATGTGAGAATTTGTTTTGCATATTTTGGAAAAAAATAAACTGATCATCCTTTTTATTGGCACAGTGTTCACTTGGCAAGAAGGTTACTGCAGCTAGAAAAGCAAAACTCACTGCTTGTAAAAGATCTGGAACATCAGAAGGAACAAGTAACACAGATTTCACAAGAGGTAATTTACTGCCACAAAAACATCCAATCTGTAGAGACTGTAAATATTGCAGAACAGCTGTTCATAAAATGAAGTATTTTCTAAGCAGTGTTTACTGTGTATTTGATGTCACAGAATGGCCTCATAATTAACCAAAACTTTATATTGAAGTTTTTCAAAGAAATTTATAATGTATTTTGAAACAAAGATCAAAAGAGGGATTATTCTACTGGCTAAACAAGAATGTAGGCTAGACAAAAGACAAAAGTTCTGATTTCTGAACAGAAGACCAGCTAGCCAAGCTAGTTTGTTCTGTCTGATAATTAATTGTTCAATGAATACCTCATTAATTTTRCACAGCTCTGGTCTTAAATCACTTTTGAAAATGTTTCTGTAAATGCTTTTCTACATTATTCAGTTCTTGAGTCTTTTGAATATACAAGTCTAGGGAATATTTAATATAAACTGCTAAAAAAGGATCTAAAATTATTTTTCTAACTATGTCATAACAAGTTTAATTTCATGATTATTTTAAAGTCTGTATGTAATAGCTGAAAGCACGTATTGTGTTCACATGGAGCATAATTGCTAAACAAGAATCAGTTTGAAATCACCCAGAGTTAAGTTAAAATAATTTTTGGAAATATTTTAGAGATTTTCTTTCAAGTATCTCTTAGGAACCAGAGAACTTCTAGGTTTGCTGTTAGATGTTGCCACCATATGGAATTTCTAGGATGACTGTTTCAGGAATGAAGCTGACAGTTTGATTTTAAAGCTATGGTAATTAATAACTAGGATAACTACACCAAAGTACTTTACAGTGCAAATACTTGCATTTTCTGCATATTGAAAAAATAGTTGAATGATTCTATAGTGAAATTTTTTAGAGAATTCATTTTAACCAATACTAAAATTTGTTATGGATTCTTCTTAGGTATATGTTAGTAATTTGTATTTGACTAAAATATACCTTTCAAATGTTCTTGACTTGAAAGCATCAGGAGATTGGTGAATCCAACGTTAGCCATTTTTTCACTATCATCAGTAAAACATACACTTTATTTCCCATTTGAATCTGTCTGGTTTCCACTTCCATACATTCTGTCTTACCTGCAGTGGATTTATATTTGCTTCTGGATCACTGGCAAAAGATTTACTACCAGTGACCTTAGTTTAGATCCCTGAAAAACTCCACTAGAACATCTTCACCTCATTTTTATTCTCCCATGGTCTTGTAGCCCTTTTTTCATTATATTGGTAGGCACTCTTTTGACCATATAATTGTAGAGTTTAAATCAGAATGTCATCCAGTAGCAAGTTCAATGTCTTGCAGCTAGCTAACCCACAGCTGCCCACTTTAAACTCTTAGGAGGTTAAATAATTTTTTTTAAAAACCTGTTTTCTATTAAATTTTTGTCTGTCATTCAAGTCTGAATGCTTCGTCAGATTTTTTTTTTTTATTTTGCATATGATGATTATAGGCCATTTTCTTTGATATCAATTGCCTCAGCCATTCTGCTTGCCATTCTGCAATAGGTACACAAAGATTTTTCACTTATTAATGGATTGGAAATGCTTCGTTCTCCTGTTATACAAACTGATCATCTGACTTCTTTTGAAACAGAGAACAGAAATATTTATTGAAAATTTCTGTGGTTTTTTTTCATCATTATATAAAGTTTTACTGTATCTCTGCCATAATGGGTATTGTTTGCTCCCATTTTACTTCATTTTAAGAATTGTTTGCCTGCATCAATGTTCCCCATGAAGTTCTAGCTTTTCTTGTTAATTTTCTGTATTTCATATCTTTACTTATATTGATTTCTGTCTTTTATCTTCCTTTATACATTTAAAGTTCTTTAATTTCTGTTTGTTGCCTTTACTGTGTCCTTTGAGCTAGGATAGATTTTTAGTCCAAGGTATCTTCCTTCTTGATTTTAAGAGCAAAACAGTTACTGTAGACTACATCGTGCTGAGGTAGCCCATTATCATTCTTTAAATTGACAGTTTGTTCAGTCATCAAAAAGGATGAAAAGGAACATGGCCTATATGACATCTGTGCTGAAATCTAGAACACAGATTGCAAGTTGCTTACAAAGTGATTGCACCAACTTTTCTTTTGAATTTGCATTGCATATTGTGATTTTCCTGCAGTACTTCAGATATTCTCTGTGGAGACAAAAAAAGAAAAAAGAAAAAAAGAAAAGTGGTTGCAATAACTACAGTGGATGCTTTTTCTAAGACCCTTTTTTGGACTGTCCTCAACCAATTGCTGCTGAACCTTGTAGAAAGGAATCATGTTGATCTTCTGGGAAAGTCCGGCATTACCAAGAAGAAAACACTGACTTCTCTATAATTTCATTCACCTGGTGGGAGTCTGATATAATGTGCTTGCTTGAAAGTTGGAACCCTATGGAAAAGCACAACTGCTCAAGAAAACTTGTCAGTCTTCAGTTAGTCCTATGAGAGTTTGTCCAGCTTTATTTGACTGTACAGGATCCTATCCATTCTCTGTCCTGTGAAATGGTGTTAAAAAAGAATTCTCCATTAAAGTCTGTCCTGTTTTTACTGTGTTGTATGGCAGTGACATGCAACGTTAAAGTAGGTATTTGGGCTTATTTCTTACTACAGGGTTGTTTACCATGTCTAGAACAAACAGAGTAAAGGAATTCTCACGACCTGAACCAAGAAAGATTTCTCCCAGTTCATAATAGATCAGTTTATTGCTTCTAAAACTCACTTTATGTTAATTGCAATTTAAGTAAATGGAAGGTTATAGATCAGCTCCTGCAAAGTAGTGATCTACAGTTACCAAACTTAGTGTCCAAACTAAATTTGGGGCATAGTAAATTAATTCACTTTGCAGAGGCTTATAGCAGCCATGCCAGAACTGAAGGATGACAGTCTCTTGTGTCTAGAAGTCTAGCATGGTCTTTGGGAGGCTTAATAAGCAAATACAGAGTCAGTATAGGGTACAAGTTATACCTGAAATTAAAAAAAATGTACTAAGCTGGTGCATTTGCCTTTCTGCTGAATGACTTTTGTGAGCTTTCTCTATGATGTTGTGTATGTACTTTTTGTATGCCTCAGTTGAAACATTTTTACCAAAAACATGTTTACAACTCACTCTGAGAGTATAAATCAAGATGAATAATGATGAACTACTTGAGCTTGATAAGAATGTATGTTGAGGCATAAATAATAAATGTCCAATTGCAAAGAATTAGATTTATCACTTAAAAGAATGACACAGGAATACCTAAGTAACTCCTGTATGTTAAGTCAGAAAGAAAATAAAGTTTCTTACAAAGAAAACCAACACTTTTGCTCAAGGGTAATGCTTAATTCATATATATATAATGGGTGTGTATATATATACAGGTATATATACACATATATAAATTAATAAAATTGATTAAATGCATTTATTGCTTAATTAAATGCATTTTAATGATCACTTCTTTTAAGTTTGTAGAAACCAATAGGCAGCAAAGAAGCACCATGGAGAGGGAAGGAATAGCCTTTTTTTTTTTTTCAGTTACAATTGCATGCATTTTAACAAGTAAAGTTTGCAAGAGGACAAATGAGTTAGCAGCATCAAACCAAGATTACAATACTGCACCTGTGTTTTCCCAGTAAAGTACTTTAATTCTTATCAGTGAGAACAATGAGAAGCTTCACAGTCACAACATCCTTTGAAAGTTCTTACACTCTCAGGAACAGCATTCCAAACAAGATGCGTTGGATTAATTTTATTTTTCCTGTAATGACTGCCCCAAGTTTCCATGTTCCATTTTTAGGCCATCCTAGAGATTAGTATTCCATGTCTTAAAAGGACCTATGTGTGTCATGTAAAAACACTATCTATCCTTTTTCTCAAAAAGATCTTTTTGATAACTTCTGCTCTCAGAAAACTAATAGCTTAATTTCTTATGCTTATGGATTTATTGAAGTTAATTAGTCTCTTCAAGAAAATGATTGCCCCTTGTTTTTATTTCCTCGCAATGAATCTGGAATTTCACTGTGGACTAAAATAGGTATTTTCTGAAGGAACTAATATATTTAAATAATATTTAAGGATTTTTTATCAGTTCTAAGAAGTGCATTGTTATTTTCTCTCTTTGCCACTTCTAAAACATAAGATGGAGTGTACTGTGCTTTTAATAAAGTTGGTAAGGTGAACAAGCAATGTTCTGTCTATATTCTGTTTTTTCTGTTTGTTTGGAACACCGGGAAATAAGACTGACTGGTCCTAAGTCTTACTTGGCAAATACAGATTGTTTAATCTATTCAGAAATTTTATAAACTAATTGGAAATCTTAGCCATCTTCAATTAAACTCATTCTATTAGACCTGTCTGTATCTAAACATTAAAAGATTTTAATTTATTTTAAACAATCTAGTTGATATTCTTGACTTCTATGTACTCCAGCTGCTGAAACTGCTAAATTTTGAAGTTTAGTCTTCAGTCCAGACATTTTTAGTGAATGATTTTGTTATTGCTTGAGATGCAAGCCATATCAGTTAATATTTGGCATTGCTTTTTAGTCCTGTTGATACTGGATATAGAGATATAGGTATGAAACATAAATAGGTATGAAAGTTCCTTTATACAAGTCTGGTAAACATCCTGTTGGACTTCTTAGTTTATATACAGTTATTGATTAAAGGAGAAGGGACTTTCCTCCCATTACTATTGCGTGTTTGTTTAGGTTCAGTTTCAGAGCTAAAAACTATTGCAAAGGTATACTATTTAAAAATGTCACTTGTGGTCAAGAAGGTGAAGAAGGAGAGGCCTTATCTATGCTCATTTTCTCATTAATGGAAGCTGTTATATTAAAACTCTTGAAATGCAGATTCAGCKGAATATAGAGATCACTAACAAGACTGCAGTGAAAATATAGCACAATTACAGCAGAAAAGTAAGAGGTAGTAACTTACTAGATAGTAATTGGGGATAATTTGTTGCATTTTTGGGGAGATAACGGGGGGGKTTGTATTATTATAATGAATAACTGTGCTTTACAAATTATAAAATTTATAGCAGTAACACTTTATTTTTTTGTCAGCTTGACAGAGCAAATTCTTTGTTGAATCAAGTACAACAGCCATACAAATACCTGATTGAAACTGTGCGACAGAGAGATTCTCAAATAAGTCTACAGAAAGAACATATTGCACAACTTGAAAAAGATGTCAGGTAATAAAAATCACTGTGTTTTATATTTTAAACTGYAAGTGAAATAATTTCTATGTTTATCATTAGAAAACAATATGCTGCTGGTCATAAAGCAGGAGACGTAGACACTGCATCAATGATTAAGTCCTGTCTTTATCCTGGAACTTCAGCATCTGTGATTTTCCTCATAAGGTCATAAAA
The DNA here is from genome assembly GCF_003343035.1 of Apteryx rowi. NCBI lineage: Eukaryota > Metazoa > Chordata > Aves > Apterygiformes > Apterygidae > Apteryx > Apteryx rowi. Next base: position 1,183,333 of record NW_020448185.1, read on the forward strand.
GAGCCRTTAGGCCTAGAAAAGCAGCAATGAAAGTCAGATTTTTAAAGGGGAATTTGGAGTTGCGAAGAGTTCTCAGAAAGTAGAGAAAGTTCAGATGCATGAAAGGAAAGACTGACATACGCAAGATGTACAAAACTAAAAGTAAAGAAATGAAGTCAGAGAAAAATAATAGACCAGTGCACTAGCGAAGGGTGAAGTGTACTTTGTTCATAAGTACAGCAGACTTCTAGTGTGCTAGATCTTCTCTGATTTGCTGTTAGGTCCAGCTGCCAGAAACCTCTGACCACTGAGCAACTTCCCACCATCATACAGCTTTATAAACTGTGTTTACCATCTGGTTCTCAAATAAACTGTTATAAAATAACCTGTCCCATGTTTGCCAAAAAGTAGGATAGCTGTGTTCCAGTGCACTGGTACAGAAAAATTTAGTGTTTTAACTGTTAGATATTTCTCTGGTATCTTGATTTAGGACATACATACCAGCAGTACTCTACTGTGGCAAGCTGAGGTGTGCTTACCACCAGTCAGTGTTTCTATAAAAGAAATTGTGGTCTGACAAGAAACTATTTTTATCTGTAATGGTTTTATAGCAACCAAGTAATATTTACTTAGTATATCAAATGTTTTGTTAAAAAAAAAAATTCTTATGGTTCCCCATATTCCTTTTAAACTGAAATGACTAATGTTGACTTTCAGTTATTACAGTTTCATCTAAACTTTGCTACAAATTAAGAGCCCAGTGAAATTTTTTGAAACAGCTTAATCTCTTAGGGCTTTTCATACATGTTAGTAGTCCCTAATTTTGATCTTCTTAACTCTAGATTTAAAAAGACATCCTAAGTTGCTAGCTGAGAGTCCCTTCAGCACAGGAGAAAACATTATCTGGTATAAAGCTGATGATGTTGGTCCTATGGTTTCCCATAACCATATTTGGCATCAAGGTTAGAGAAAGGGATTTYTAACAAGAGAACCACATTGTAGCACTCTTTTGCTATGAGGGTAGCCATTTGGAATCTACTGATGACAGATTTAAGTTAAAATATCCTTTAGGTGATTCCAGATTGTGTTGTGAACCAGTCTAGCTCCCAGCTAGCCCAAAACTGGTCAGTGGATCAGATTAATTTAAATAAATTAAAGATTATCCCCACCAAATATATGCCAAGTAAAGCTCTGCTGGATCAAAAGATTTAGACCAGTGTTCCTATCAGTCTTTCTTAGCTTATTAAACAGCATTATGTTGGTTTATATGTGGAATATTTTTCAGAGAATGAGTTCAGAGATTTAATGTTTCTCAAGGAGGGCTCTAAATTTTGTAGATAATGTTGATACCATTAATTAGAATGATTAGAAAAGTAATAGTGAAAACACTAAACAGGGTTTATGTAGCCTGGTTTCTCTTTATCTCAGAGCTGAGGCAAATGTTAATATTTTTTAAGCCATTTCAAAATGTTGTGTTTTTCTCAATTGTTATCTAAAATTATTAGTTAATGTTTTCTTCTGTGTTAGCCTTTTTAAGTTGAAGTTTAATTTATGCTACTATTATACAAAATACATGAGTATAGTTAATTTTGCATAAAATACATGCATTAATTTTATGTCTAGAAAGCAATTTTGCAAATAGCTAATGTAAAAATAATGTTAAAAGTCATGTTCTCATATTGACTTTTAAAATAGTAGTTAGGGATTTTTTGCTTAGAAATTTTTTGAAATCTCATTTTTGAATACCAGATTATAGGTAAATAATGTAGTGTTAGTATTCCTGTGCCCTGACATTCAAGACTAGATGCTTTGTTTTTATCCTCACAGCTGCCCTATGGCTTGATCAAGCTTTTCCTTCTTGTGTGTTTAGTGTGCAGAATCTGTGGTGGAATAGTTTTCCCTTTATGTCATGTCTTTACCCCATCTGCCCATCAAAAGTGATGGTGGAGACTTGCAAAGCCATTGAGCTTGGCTAGTCTTTTGATATCAACTCAAAATTTAGGGTTTTGGCTCACAGGCTAAGAACAGAGACTGGAGATGATTCTCATTGCCATCATACCCACTAGTGCTAACAAGAGTATACTTTTATTCTACTTGCTCCTCAAGCACCGACATAAATCAACCCCGACTACTCTGCCTATACTATTGAATATTTCATTAGCAATGAATTTAGCCATAGAACTTCAGAGTGTCAGCAGAACCACTATCACTTGTTCTAACCATGGGACTTCTCAGTCAAGACCCTTCATCACTGCTATGGGAATTTGGCACTTAAACTTGCCACTCTTCATAAGAGGTAGATACGATGGTAAGTCTGCTCTTGGGCCACTGTTTGGTCCTAATACTTCATCTTCTCGGAGGTGGAGGTGCATCACTAAATGTTGCTGTTAGGCTGTTTGCACTAAATATGTTTTAGTGTCAGAATCCCTGATTACTTCACCTTTATCGCATTGTAGCTCTGTTTCTGCATTACATAGGTCATGGATTCCTTAAGTATTCCTTAAGTCACATCTGTGTTGTCAGTACCAGTGTTCTTTACCACCTCTTCCTCAACTTGAATTTGGAGAGATCACAAAGGAGTAATTTGCTAGTGGATTTACTTTTTCAGATTTAATCCAGAATTGGCTTCCGTGCACTACCATGATGGCCACTAATCTTTTTAGAACCTATGCCTAAGGTGGATAGATTCCTGCAAATTTCCCAGAATGATGAGTCAGGACTTTCTTGCAACCTTATAAATGTTTTGCAGCAACCTGAAATACTTTATATTTCCTTGCATATTTAGAAGACTGTTGGTTACTATTGGATGTGCTTTTGGTTCTATGATGAAGTACACAATCTTGATGAAAGCAGCGCAAGAGCACCTACAATAACAATCTCCTTAGTCTGGTCTGAGGATGTTCTTGTGTTACACATTTATCAGTTTTGTGACAAAATTGCTTATAATGGTTTATAATGTGGTCCCTTGACAGGCAGCMACAATTGTGTTCAGGATTCTCCACACTGCATCAATCTATGAAAGTGTCATTTCTGACAGCAGTTATTTCCACAAGAAGAGTGGGAGATTCAGGCACATCCTTTTGATATAATATTCTTTTGAGATGTCCTGCCAATCCATCATAAGTTTCTTTCCAATGTGGTCTTCAAAGTCCGCTTTAACCAGATCAGCTTACCCGTCTTCTTCCATAAACTTCGTACCTCTGTAGCTAAGGCTGTCTTTCAAACCCCCTATATCAAAACATGTCTTTCTTTTTATATGGAAGTAACTGGACTATTCAAATAGTTTTCACGGATAATTTGTGTCAATAGCTGTCAAATTGAGAGGAAAGGAATGGGCAGATAGATACTAGGCTGAATCAGTGCCTGCAAGTAGCATATTCTGCCAGAGCTGGAGCTATTTTGGTAGCCTTGATGAGAAATGTTTCTGTTCTGGATGTCTTCAACACAGCTCTGTGGATCTTTAGCCATATCTTCAAAAGAACTACAAGAGCTATTGTAGCCGGGGTAAATGCGTAGTTGTCATGTCTGTTAGTTATTTGCTTGAACACCTTAGAGACCCATCTCCAGGTTATTACAGATGTATGACATTACTGCTTAGACTCACTCAAAGGTAAAAGGAGAGGTTATTGAGGTGTAATCAAAGCTCTTTCAGTTTTAGTCTGCATGGATGTTCACCGTCCACCCTGCTTCCCATTGCCCTTTGAATTGTTCGTGGAAGGCCGCTGTGCTTGCATTTGACAGGTGAGAGGGCTGAGGTGGTCCTGGGAACAATCTAGTTTGTATGCTTGTGCACTGAGCCGTCTGTCTGGAGACACACTTTGGATAAAAAATCTCTGGTCTTGAATGAAAGGGCATCTACAGGGTGAATTTATAGGTGGTCCACACATCTCAAATATATTCTGTTGACTGTTAAATAACCTTTCTTTTATGTTGGTTCAGATCGCACTCGCGTTAATAGAAGTAAATAGAGGTGGTTAATAAGAACAGTTGCATCTATGAGGATGACTTCTACCTTAGCCCTATTACAAAGAAATCTCTCTAGTATCCAGTTCTTTAACCAGAAATGAAAACACCACATTTAGCCCTTCTTATGAAAAAAAAATGCCTTGCAACTATGTCATGCTGTGGGAAAACAAGTCTATGAATTTCATTCTTGTGTGTGCAGTGAAATAATTGTAGTCTTGGTACATAGTTTTCTGCTAAAAACATCTAGGATTATAAATAACTGGAGACATTAAACAGGAATTCATTCATAAAGAGAGGGTATTTATTTTAAATGTAGTTACTCAGATTTCTCAATACCGATGGCTGATTTTAAAAGTGTTTGGCTTATCCAAAAGCACTCCTCAAAAGCCTAACTGTGTGGTAGATCTAGAAGCAGAACAAGGATTTTGCTCATAAAAAGCTATGTACTGAAATGTTCCTTACCTAAACATTTTGGGTTCTCTAATTGCCATCCAAACATTATAAAGCTCAGCATACAGTGTCAGCTGAATTTTTCCCAGTCCAGAATTCTAGCAATGAGCTTTTTATGGAATATTACTGTTTTGTGAAATATGCATTATCTATTGAAACACTACTGCAATTTACCTGAAAATGCTCCAAACAAAATTTGTACAAATATATTTGTGGTTTTTCTACAAATGTGTGTATTCCGACCTGTATCACAACTTATAAAACTACTGCACTTTTTATGATTTTTTTTTTTTAATTTGGACACTACACAGGCCAGAGTTCTTAAGCCATTTGAAGCACTCCAATTGTAATCATTGAGCAATACTTTCATAGATGTCTTTATAAATCTGATATGGGGTTATTTAGCAGCACTATGAGAGATCACTAGTTTTTCATGCTATTCTCTTTTCTCTTCTAAATAACTTCTTTTTGCAATTTTTTCTACCTCTTTTTCTAACTACATTTGTTTAAAAAAATCCAGTTAAAACTTTCAAAATCAGCTGCCTATTCTGAGCTTATAAAATGGGTATGTTCAGTAATTATCAGAGAAGGGATAGTTGTCTATATATAATATTCATGCACATTACTTACCTACATTGTAGATTCAGTTTTATGTACAAAACCTTTATATATACCATTTTTAGATTTTTAGATTTGATTTTTTGATGGTAATGTTTGGATGTTAACATAAAATGCAGAAAATAACCCAAGATTGGACTTACGTTTTCAAATTCTTCATACTATAACATGAAAGTAACAGAAAGACACAATCCTTACTTCTTGGATCATTTGGGAAAGTGCAGTTTTCTGAAAAAGGAAATTTTTTGTCAAACTAAACAAGCAATAATAAAAACCAGTAATACATAAAACCATGTTTATTTAGTGTGTCCAGTATAAACATATTATTCAGAACATCTAATAGCAAAAGCTTTTTAATAGGATAGTAGCTAGTACATTTAGGACAAAGTTTTAAAAGATGGCTTAATTGCCCAAATTCAAAACACTTTAAAAGTCTGAGATTGGGAAATGTTAGTCTCCAGTCTCCAGAAAATCAAGTCGCCTAAGAATATCTTACTTACGATATCCAAGTACTTTGGCTTTAGATCCTGAGGAAAGCAAAACAAAATGAACCAGTGGTTGCTATAAGCAATGTGTATGCAAATGACAAGTGTATTCCATAGTAAGTCCTGCATTTCTGGACCCTGGATTCATACCTGCCTAGATCTTGAAAGCATGATGGAATGAAACTACATGTCCTCCCAGACATCCTGGTTTCTTCTGGATGGAAACAAAGGCGCAAGGAAAAGAAGTTGCTGCACTACTTTTCAGTAATTCTTCATCCTAGAGATGGGAGCCACTCTTATATGATGCCTCACAAAGGGCACCTTCCTCACACTCAGGATGGAGCAGTCAGTGACCATGACTGTTGGAGCACAGCATAATCTACGTTCTTCCTGCAGTATAAATCGCAGAATCCCAGAATGGTTGAGGTTGGAAGGGACCTCTGGAGATCATCTAGTCCAACCCCCCTGCTCAAGCAGGGTCACCTAGAGCACGTTGCACAGGATCGCGTCCAGGCAGGTTTTGAATATCTCCAGAGAAGGAGACTCCACAGTCTCTCTGGGCAACCTGTTCCAGTGCTCTGTCACCCTCACACTGAAGAAGTTTTTCCTCATGTTCAGATGGAACTGCCTGTGTTTCAGTTYGTGCCCGTTGCCTCGCGTCCTGTCACTCAGCACCACTGAAAAGAGTCTGGTCCCATCCTCTTGACACCCTCCCTTAAGATAACTTGTAATAAGATCCCCTCTCAGCCTTCTCTTCTCCAAGCTAAACAGGCCCAGCTCTCTCAGTCTTTCCTCATAGGAGAGATGCTCTAGTCCCCTAATCATCTTTGTGGCCCTTTGCTGGACTTGCTCCAGTAGTGCCACATCCCTCTTGTASTGGGGAGCCCAGAACTGGACGCAGTACTCCAGATGTGGCCTCACCAGGGCTGAGTAGAGGGGGAGGATCACCTCCCTCAACCTGCTGGCAATGCTCTTCCTAATGCAYYCCAGGACACCATTGGCCTTCTTGGCCACAAGGGCACATTGCTGCCTCATGGTTAACTTGGTGTCCACCAGCACTCCCAGGTCCTTCTCKGCAGAGCTGCTTTCCAGCAGGTCAACTCCCAACCTGTACTGGTGCAKGGGGTTATTCCTCCCCAGGTGCAGGACCCTGCACTTGCCTTTGTTGAACTTCATGAGGTTCCTCTCTGCCCAGCTCTCCAGCCTGTCTAGGTCTCTCTGAATGGCAGCACAGCCCTCTGGTGTATCGGCCACTCCTCCCAGTTTTGTATCATCAGCAAACTTGCTGAGGGTGCACTCTGTSCCTTCATCCAGGTCACTGATGAAGAGGTTGAACAAGACTGGACCCAGGACTGACCCCTGGGGGACACTGCTGGCTATAGGCCTCCARCTAGACTCTGCACCGCTGATCACAACCCTCTGAGCTCTGCCATTCAGCCAGTTCTCAATCCACCTCGCTGTCCACTCATCTATCCCACACTTCCTGAGCTTCTATGAGGATGTTGTGGGAGACGGTGTCAAAAGCCTTAAATGCAGCCATTCATACTGTTAAATAACTCCAGGAATATTAGATCATCCCAATACAGCCCATTTCTCCCAACTGTTCACATGTGGTTTTTTTTTTTTTTTTTT
>NW_020448185.1:1190517-1236502 GCF_003343035.1 Apteryx rowi
CCATTCAGCCATTGGAAGATATTTTTCAACATAATGTTGTTTAATATATGTCTATATCATGAAGGTATTTCTACCTTACTTGGTCCTTGCAGATATGAATCTAATAAAGCTGTGTCTGATGACCCTGCTTTCTCACTCTGCTAATTTATTTATGTCCCTTTGCAGTATTCTTTCAGAGGTGTATACCTTATTTCCTTTTGTCTACAACAATGAAAAAGCATCACTGTTCCAAAACTATTAAATTTGAAGTCTGCACATTCTTTGGTAATTCTGTATTTACAGGGTTTATATGTATAAGAGAAAATACACACAGTGCTACTGACTGGCATAGCATAGCCTGACTCCTGTATTTGGCCATAAATAAAGTTAGGACAATATTGACATGACTGTACATGGATCAGTCATGTCATGTTGATTCAGAAGGGGAAGAAGCAGTATATCTAGAATAGGTTCTATTCCGTAGATGAAATTGAACCTTGAAAGCAAACTTCTGGTTAGTGATAAACACTGATGTATGTGCTTGTTAAGTACACTATTTAAGGCATACAAGAACTTTTTATTATTGCTTCTCTAATAAGTTTGTGAGTCATTCTCTAAAAGGATTGGTTTCTGCTGTTAGGAAGTATATAAAAGCCAAGAAAAATTGAAATATCAGTAGGTTACAACACATGAACCCAGGAAAAAATAGCACAACAATTTCATTATGATTAAAAATGTCACAGAAAATAAARTTCTTGAAAAAACTATCTCTGTAGTGTTTCACAAATGTTACTACTTTCCTTTTAAATAACTTTCAGTAATGCAACTTAAGCAATTTGGTCAAAGTATAAAATTTTCYTGAGAATTAATGAATGCCTAGAAGGAACTGACAGTCATAATATACAGTACAGAGCTTGTAAAGAACTGTCAGGAAATCCCCAGGGCAAAGAATGACATTKCTTTTTTAAAACAAGCTGATGATACGCAGCCAATTAAAGAAAAAGTTGATTTATTTCATTGATCATTTCTGGGAAGTAAATACTGGGAATATTAAAAAATCTGTGTTTGCAACATATGTAATTGCTCCATATTTTAATATGCTTTTGAATCTCATGACCTATATTCAGTACTGCGTATTTGCACTCCACATGCTGAGTTGCTTTTTGCTGAGTTGTTTATTTATATTATACTTTTTTTTAAAACCTATTTAGTTGAGTCATGATAATGGTGGATAATATTGACCTTCTAAAAAAAATCTTTGCGGCTGTTATAACAAAATAGATAGTATATAGGCTTTATGAATGCATTAATCTAAAGTTTATTGTTAGAATCTGATGTTGGGGCTGAATGTGAAAATACGTTTAATTATATTGGAAGAATTGCTGCCTAGGCTTAGAATGTGTATGCTAAACATTTCAAATGTTCATATTCTGTAGCTATTAAAACAAAGGACAATTAAAATTAAACTTGACCTTGTGCTACAAAAGCATGCTTTTATGCTAAAACTGTTCTCATAACTTTGTTCGCAAAACAAACTCGATGCCCTGGATTCTCTTGTAGTATAAAATAATAAATGGCAAAAATAGATTTAYAATTTCTGCAGAAACTACTGAGCTAAAAGAGAGTTGGAGTATGTTCTTCCTTGTATTTTTTATTTACAAATTTCTAAATACAGTGTTATTAAAACAGGTAGCTTTGAGGGAACAATGTGTGCTGCTATTAGTGATTCATTAAAAATAAATCAAAAAGTCATTTTTATATGGAAGTGTAAATATAGGAAACGTTACTTTTATTTATGAACTGAGCCCATTTTACCTAGAAGAAACCAATAGATTATAATAGAATGTTCTGAAAATATTTTTAAATTACCCTTCAGAGAATCTAAGAAAAAAATATTTTACGATGATTTTGAATAGCATTTCTGCTTGACTAAAGTAAGATTTTGTATGTATCTGTGCATTCAGACCCATTTATAAAAAAAATTCCAATGCTTGAACATATAGAAGGATCATTTGCTATATATACTTGAGCAGATTTTCATTGTTGCCAGTATTTAGCTTTAGAAAATGCATGTTTCAACCAGAATACAAGATTAAAAGAGATTATCTGTTGCTATTACTGTATTGCCTATCCTCTTTCTACCAGTCTTTTAAATAAAGAAAGGACAGCTTTGCTGCGTGTCAAGAATCAAATGGCAGCAGATTTGGAGAGACTTCTAAATCATCATGAGGTAATCTTCCTATTTTAGCATTACTACCATAAGTGTGTTTTCTCTCTCCTCCCTGTTAAATCATGGGAAAAAATTTGGTTTAGTTCAGTTTGCTTTGTTGTTTATTTTGTCTCTGTAGTTTTCAGAAACATAGGTGATAGTGTTTGTCAGGCACCCAGGAGGTTCTGAGTTGTACTCTGAGCTGCTGATTTCTCTCTGTCTTACTCTGGCCAGCGGACCTAGTGTCACTGTCCTTTCTTTTTCTTACGCATATAACAGATATGCCTCGCAGTCTTTAGTGTTTCGGCAAGGATTTAACAAGTATCTAGGTAAAGGTGATGTACTGATATACACTGCTTGTAATCTGCAAGGCCTGCATGTGCCATGGTATGCCCAGAATCTCCCACCACTCCCCAGTCATCGAGACCAGAAGCCTGGACAAAGCATTCCACAATTCACTTCCGGTACATACATCAGAGTTTTTTTTCAACTCCAGGATAGGATTTGGGGAGAGGAGACAGGATGGTAGGCACCCAGATTTCATCCAGACAAGAGTCAGCATAATTCTATATGTACTCACCTGAGTTTCATCCAGGCAAGGAGTCAGGATGCTTCTGCAATACGTTCTCAGATCTAAAAGTGGGAAGTATGTGAAGTCTTATATGTAAGTTAACTTTATGGGGATTCCCAAAGGCTTTTGTCAAGATTCCTCTCTAAACAATCTTAAGAGACTAAACTGTCATAGGGTTTGAGAGAAAATTCTTTTGCAGATTAAATGTCTGAAAAAAAGATAGAAATAAATGAAGCTTATCAAAGGAGTCCCACAGATAAAATGATCTGAAAAGGGGTGACTAGTGATATGAAAGTTTGCTGATGCTACAAAATATTCAGGATATAAAAACAAAAGCTGACCATGAAGAGTTGTTAAATGATCTCTCAGAGCTGCTGAATAATTTGGCAAGGACTTGCAGAGAAAATATAGTGTTAGTAAAACTAAAATGATTAATGTGATGAAAAACAGCACTAGCTATATGTAGATGGTGATGGGATCTAAATTACCTGTTACCTCTTCAGAAAGAGAAGATAGAGTCATTATATGAATAGTTCTGTGAAAATACCCTTTCAATTCCCAGACTGGGAAGAGAGSAGATGGGGAGATTCCTTCCAAGGGATCTGCAACTCCCTTTATTCTTTCTGTGATTGCATTATCACTCCTTATAATGCCATTATTTCTATAGAAACCTGATTATCCATGCACCTGACTATCCAAATCCCCTTGTTCACACCTCCAAAACTGTCCTCCTTCATCTGCTTCACTTGCTCTTCCCCCCAAATTCCCTTCTCAGATCAGTTCACCAAAATTACCATGAATTGGTCCAAACCAGTTTTTCCATGCTAACTAGTTACAAAACCGTTTTCTGTTAAAACCAAACCAAAATGATCTCACTGACWGCTGAGCCTAAGTGACCCTCAACTTAAGTGAAAACTGTACTCATTCTGTTCCCTGAGTGCAGGTCTCAAATACGAAAGGATCGACTGAAATAAAAAAGAACACACGTTTTTAACTTGTTTACTCTCTGTGCTGAATCACACTGGGTGGCCGTCTGATGCAGTTTCCTCCTGGAATAGTTTTTGCATTTAACACTCTGAATTTATTGTAGTGCTTGTGAAGAGTTCCATGCATTGAGATTAAAATAGTCTAATTACAGAACAGAGTGTAATTGAACATGCTTCTCTGTAATATCCTGCAGGTGTCATTGACCTGGCAGGATCATCTGTAGGTACGTCAGAAGTGATCATTCGCTGCCTGTTAATTCTGATGTCTGAATCCACTCCTTATGTCCAAATTTCAGATTTAAGACTAAGTTTGAGTTTAATGTTCAATTTGGGTTATATTTGGGTTTGCTTTTTATTTTATTTTAGAGAAATAATTTACCTTAACACAAAATAATTTTTATGCAAAATTCAGCTTACTCTTTTTTTTTTTGCAAAATTGCAACATTATAAAATAATAGGCAGGGGAAAAATTCAGAAGTTCATTATTTCATTTATATTTTCCTAAGCATGCATTCAATAAATAGTTGGAAAAAATAAAATCCAGTGTGCTAATGTATTTGATGATCCTGATGATCAGATGACTCGTATCATAGCTGAATCACTCAGTAAAGATTGGAATATTATTTCTTCTAGCAAAGCAATYATCTGTTCTTGCTATTACAAAGAAGTAGTTTTCTCAGCTCAGTTATTTTTAAAGATGTTCAGTTATTTTTACAAGTCTTTTCTTAACTTGAYTTGGTATCTTTGATATGGCTATGAAACTGTGTATACTGTTGGAGGACACATATGAGATAATAAGTAGTCTTCCCTTCCTAATCTCTTCACCTCCACAAAAATCTTTCAATCAATGCTGATATAAAAAAAAATTTTTTTTTTAATTTCTGTTATGAAGGAATATTTTCTAAAAAAAAGTAAAGACAGCTTTAGGGGTGTTTTTTCTTTTAAGCAAGGAATGGTTGCAGAACCAATCAATTGTACAAAATTTCTTTCCTATTTTTTGACAAATACAAAGGGGGAAAAAAGCACAATGTCTAATCATTCTTCTTTGGCACAGTGGCACAGTTTTGGCAACCACATAATTGGGTGTTCTTATTCCTGGCTAAGCTTTCAGATGATTCCAACACAGGATTTTTTTTTTTTTTTTTTTTTGCTGATTCGATATTTCTGTGAATAATAGTGCACATGGTGTTTAATATAATATGTCAATCACATACAATTTCTTTATCAGAGTTGATGATTGCAGTGAAAATGAAATTTGCCTAAACCATAATTCCAAACACACTTTTTGAAAAATTTGGTTCTGAAATTAAACCAAGTACCTGGTCCCTTTTTGTGCAGTGGAGCAAACTAAATTATGAAGTCAAGAAAATTAATTTAAAAGTTTTATACATGAAATCCCCTGCTCTTTATTCGTATTATAGAAAAAAATTAAAGCATTTTCCAGGTAATTGATTTACAAGTTTGCTATTATATGAATAATGTGACATGAGAAGACTAATGACTTAGTTGTGTATTTGTATATTGTGCAATGAATTTTCTGAATTTTCGGTATGGTAGGCAGTTGGCAGGTAACTTCAAATTAATTTCTTTCAAAATTTGCCATTCCTACCACTTCTCTCCAGACAGTGTGCTCCCAAGTAGCTATGCCTTGGGTGCCTAGTTCTAGGACTGTTGTATCAACCAACATGCATTGCAGCTGATTAAAGCCAGTTTCAAGTGATAAATAAAGAAAGGACTTGGCAATGTTTTGTAAGAAAACTACAAAATTTCTACCGTAAAGCTGTGTGACGTTCTTTAGGTCCAAATAACCTTAGTCCCTATGACTACCTATATAAGCTGTTCCTAATGTGCAGCCATATGCTGCTTCATGTCATTTCACCGCTTAAAATTTTCAAACTGCAGCCAGCAGTGCAAGCAAGGCTGCATGACGTAGGCCTTATAAAAAAGAAAGCRAATGCTTGAGTCTGAAAATGGCTTCATGATGAATATTGCTCTTACCCTTGGTGTTAAAAAATTAAGCAAATATTTCCAAAATGTTTACAGTTTTGTCAAATTTTTTTATGTATCTGTTAAAAATAGGCCATATTACTCATACCTAACAGTTTTACTTAACAGTGATAATGTTTTACAAGTCACATATGTAGAAAAGGATAGTTACTGAAAAGTAACAATACAAATTGCATATTTGAGGAAAGAAAACTGTGAAATGCTAGTGCTATGCAAAAGACTAAGAAGCATACAAATAAAAAAAAGTTATTTTTAGAAAAATATGTGAAAATAACAAGTAACATTCTCTTTAATTTGGTTTTGTGTTTATCTTTCCTCACTTCTGTTGATTCCTAATGCAACCTTTTATTTTTTAATTTTAATGCAGGCCTCTTACAGTAGTCTTACTTTTTAAAATTTCCCTGAAAGGCACTTAATTGTCTCATATATTGAAATCCTTGTACAAGATAGGACAACTTAGTTTACAGTGAATTAGTGAGTTAGCCTTTAAGTAGACTTCTTTACCACATTAATATAACCATTATAAAAATATGCAGAACCATCACAATTTCACAGTAAATATCCCTGCTGATACTAAAAAAAAAAAAGTTGTCTAATCTTGGACTAATTAAAACTTATTTTGTTTAGACAGGGTGTGCATTTTTAAATATGTCTACAGTCTGTAACTACTGAATTACAAAATCTGATAAAAATATGCATTATGGTTTTGAATGTTTTGTACATGCTATCATATAATATAATCACTCTCAGTCCTTTTTTGTTTAGTCATCGCCCATACTATATTGTCATTTCTTGTTAGGAATTACCTTATTTCCCTTGTGTTTGCAAGAACATTAGAATTCATAGAATGGATAAACCCAGGATATTCATAGTTAAGATAAATTGAAGTTTAAATATGTTAAAATTACAAGCAAAATACCAAAACAACCTTATGCTGCCTTAAGTGACAGTTGCARTAACTGTATGGTTTTGATTTAAGGTATTTCAACCTGTGTGGTCTTGGATTTTATTAACTCTTTTTAATGAAACGTTGGGGTTTGAGGGTTTGGGGTTTTTTTCAGTTTTATCTCCATGTCATATCAGTTGGATTTATAATCCTTGCTTTGGAGGTAATTATAGCATTTCTGTACATTTGTTTGTATAAAGAAATACTTACATGTGTGCTTAATCTTACTTTGCTTTTCACATATTTTAAGTTTGGGAGAGAAAAATTAAATATTTAAGTTCTGAACTATGAAAGAATTCATACAGGGCTCCTATGTGAGCTCTTTTATTACAGAAAAACTGACACTAGATATTATTTCATGTAATAAAATAGTTCATTATTTTAAAATTATGTGGACAGAACTAAGCTAATTTGATGATGATTATATTTTACTGTGGAAAATKAAAGGCAAAAATGGTCATTTGACTATATGCATTCATAAAAGATTGGGTCCGTTCATATGGGAGAGAAATGGAAGCTTTTTTGAACTTTGGCCCAAATTCTTAATTTTTTCTTCGCCWGCTCTTTCCATTTTTTCCTGAATTAATGAGTAAATGAACGTGGAAAATTTTTTAATCTAGCTTCTCATTTATATCATTCAGTATCTGCTAGTAGTGCAAAAATTCCTTTCTTTATATGGGTAAGTCCAAACTTTACTATTTGAGAGTGGGTTCAATTGCATTACTGCAAGCCATCAGTTTCTAGAATCACGCTGAGATTATGTTATTAAGGGCTCCTCCTATGAAGGCTAGATCCTTCACTGGACTCCTTCCAACTATCAGAAGGAATTGGGGTATGCTGTATTGTGATGCTGTTTGYAAAGTCCTCAATACAAGATAGCAAGTACAGTTGTTAACACAGCCAAATTTTTCAAACGGTTGAAGAACCTAGGAAATTTTTTATGTATTATCAAGATAACCAGTAGTGTTTTTCATTGCTTTTCCAGATCCATCAGAAGCTTAAAACATTATTAGTAGGAGCAGGGGGTCTCCTGTTAATAACCTAGTAAACAGTGCTGATTTTTTTTAAAGAATATTTCAAATCCAGGAGTTTTTTTATTATTATTTGTAGTTTGTGTTATCTTTTTAATCAATCACACTTTTGACTGTCTAACTGTAGATGACCAAACCACACAAAGACTTGTGGTCTTGATTCATCCCACTCTTAGGCACTTACCTTATACCGGCAAATGATGACCTTTGCTGCCCTAATATCTCTGTATAATCAGAGACGCATGAGAGGAAAGCGTATTCCTTCAGAGAATAAATCAGGATGAAATTACATGTTACAGCTGAGTTGACCCAATAGCTAACAAGGCCTCACTTCTTTGTTCCTAGCTTCTTCTCTCCCTACATCTTGCACGAGCTCTGGCACTTCTCTAATCCTGCACTGAGACCATTCAGATAACAAAACAGAAATCTAACACAGCCAAAAACAAAGTGGAATTGCTTAGGTTAGCAGGTTGAATCGTCTTTGGAAAGGGTCCATCAAGCAAAAGAGCAAGTAAATATATTTATATGTCAATATTACTGGGGAAGGGGGGAAAGGCATTTTTTGTCCAGACCCGCAGAACACACTAGGCTTCTGTGCCATCCTTCAAGACTTTATCCTTTATTAAGTACTAAAGTTAGGTGGGATGAATCCCCTAAGTCTTTTTAGCTGCAGCTCTTGATCCGTGATTCCATTTATCTGTTTGTTTGAGGATTTTTTTTTTCTTTTCTTCCAACACTCAGCCTTTGAGTAAAAGAAATATTTACCATGAGTTCTGTGATCTTGGCATTTCCATTGGCTTTCATGCTTGGTGCAGTTGTTAATATTTTGGAACATCAGAAGTGCAATTTTAAGCTTTATCCATTGGCTTCCAAACTTCTGATAAAAACTTGGAAAAACAGTCTGCCAGCACTCAGATGTTTGGCAAGAAGCTTTAGTAATCATTTTCTGAGGTTACATTTAAGAGGTTATAAATTTGCTATGCTTTGATGTATGGCATTGTACTGTTTCTTCAAATATTTAAGATGCAGATTTATCATTGTAGAGTAAAGCAATAATGTGCAAAATCAAAGCTATTTAATTTAGCATTTCTAATTCTAAATGCAAAGTATAGAAACTGATTTCTAAATCTTTCTAAAATCAATCTAAAATGAACAAACTGCTTTAATGTAGAGTTGGTTATCTATTATTCCTGCAAAAAGCAGTGCAAGTTTAACAAATGGGGATTTTATTTTTATTTTTTAAATRTAAGTAGTCTAGGAGGCATGAAAAGAAGCAAAAGTGAGACAGTRAGGTAATAGATACCAGCAGAAGGTTATTAAATAGGTCGTCTGCTAAGTGTTAAGAACAGTTTCAGTTTGCTTAAATATGGGGTTTTAATCTTAATTTACACTACTTTTTTCTTGTTCTAAAACTGCTTGAAATTACCTGTGTGCAATGCTCAGTAGGTCTGGCAATACAGTAATTTTTRATCTGTAGAATTAAAACTAACAATGTGAAACTGTTGTAGTAAGAAATAAAAGGATAAAATTTATGACATTAACAATGCAAATGAAGGTTGTTTCTAATATTCATTAGCTTCCTAGAACATAGGTGTTTATACAGACATGATTAGTTATCAGCACATGAATGTCATACACTGGTAAAAAGATATGAAAATCGGCTGAGATTTTATCTCCTTTCCACATCTGTGCACTTGTGGTACATTAGCAGCTGTGCATATGACAGAATGTAAGCTGGCTGACCTCGTCACCTGCATTACTGACACAGTGATGTGCTACTGTGCCAAAGCTCTTCAAGTGAAGCTAGCAACCAGAAATCAGGCTCTGGCTACCCGCTGTGAGAAAGAGTAGAAAACTTGTAGCAGTAGTTTAAATAAACCTATTTGATATCAGTCAGTTAGATGCAAACACATGGGATTTGGTTGCTGTTTGTTTACTTAAGTCAGTTTAGCTTATGTCAGTAAATTGTTGTGTCACTTTAACAGAAGTGAGGGCTAAATCTGTCTTAATATCTGTGCCTGAATTGGTATGAATTTTAAACTAGGCTAACTTAAAATTTATTTAGGTTAGCTATTGAAAGCCCCCATTGTTTTTGAGTCATATTGAAGTATAAAAAGCTGCTGTTTACTGTTCTTGCTGCAAACAGTCTACCTAGGTTAGTGTTTAAATGTTGATTGCCTAAGTAACTATTATGTTGAATTTATATTCTAATTAGCAGGTCAAAAGCTTTCCAAATCTGATGTATAACTCACCATTTATCAGTAAGCATAATGTTTTTCTTTTACTTCCATGTATCTCTTCCCCTTTTCCAGATTTTCACTGTTTCTTAACAATATGTCAAAATAATCCTTTTTAATAACTGAATATTTATCTGGCCTTCCTAACTGTAACTAAACACCTCACAAATATTACAACTTCATGCAGAAAAGTATTATTAGCCCTGTTTTGTAGAAGCAGCAACCTCAACGAAAGAAATGGTTGTTTTCTCAAAACTCTACAGAGTCTGTGGTAGAGGCATGAGTTAATCCAAGAATCTGTGTGTCTTGGTGCTGTCTCTTAGTCACAGCCATTCTTCTTTCTTTACATTTTTCAGAGTTTAAAAGCCTGAAAAGAGAATCTTTTTAGCATTTATTTTTCCTTACTAGATACAAACTGCCTCTTTTGTTAAGTCTTCTAATTATATGTGAAGTGATTTTAATTTAGAATATCACAAATTCTTGCTTTGTATTCTTCTGAGAATTTACGATCAAATTTATTTTTTAATACTTGTCTCTTGAAAAAGCCATTTTCCAAAGTCCTGTGAGTATCTTAAGAAAAAAACTAACCTTTTTTAATTTTTAGTAGAATGGGTACTTTATATTTAGTTTTCACAAACAATATGCATACACCTATATACTACATGTACACTTTGGGATAATGGTGTTTAGTTTTGATCTTTATGCCAGGAGTCACGTTTATACTACTAAATAAAGGAAGGCCAGAGACTTATCCTTGTCCCTGGAACCAAATGGCACAGCCAGATTGCTTGCATACTGCCTATAACTATTGTCCTCTAGACCAGACCAGGCGTGTCCCCAGTATGTAGCAGTCTGGGCCAGTCTCCTTTGGGCTCGTGTGATGTTTTTTTTTACCTAACAGATGAATGTTATTTTTGTTGKKTTTTTTTGTTTTGTTTTTAATTCAAAATATCAGTGCAAAAGCTGAAAGTGATGTGAAGGCATATGACATGCTTGAGGATGCAAAGCCTGCTGGGATAGTATTGGGAAACTGTGTGGGACCAAAGGAGACAAATTTGGTGCAATTTTACCCATCCTGGCTCTTGGAAGCTGTTCCAGGAACATTTCTAGAACCATACTTAGATGAGAACTAGTTGAAGTGGTCCAAAACAAAACTGGGGAGCAAGCTAATACTTCTGCAGTGTACATTGTCAGGGTTCAGTGCTCAAGCTCAGTCCCTGGTATTATTCTGTTCAGCAATTCTGATATAGCCAGAGAGTCGTATCGTCTGGGTCATATCATCCTTAGTCCTTTATCAGCCACCTTTACAGAACTCTAGTTCTCTTTTCTTTATTTTCAGCTGGTTCAAAAAAAGCAGTCTCTTTAATAAGTCTTCTTCACTAGCTTCACTAGTACTTTTTCACTAGCTGAAAAAAGAAAAAAAATCACAAAAGGCTGGAGCTCTAATGTGAATGAGATTAAAAATGGAGCTTGTTTTGTTCAAGCAAACAGAGGATCTGATGGGGTACAAGAAGAGGAGAGAAACATAAGGCAGCATTGTGTAGGAAATGAGTAAGAATAGAAAAAAAGAACAAATGAGAGAGGAAGGTAAAATTAAGAACAGAAAACAGTTATTTCATTATCTTTAAAAAATGCAGAAGGACTAACTTATTTTTGCTTTTTCAATAAAATGTTGCCAAATGCATTTTCCAATGTGTATATAAGATTGGAGAGAGTCTGTATGATCCAGTAGGAGGAGCAGCTACTAATTAGACCTATTAAGATACACATAGTTTGTTGATGGCTCTAAGACTTCTCCAGAGCTCCTATAAGTAAACAGGCTAAGGATCCAGAGGATTTCTATAAATCTTGAATGCTAGGCTTTAAATATTGCTATATGAATTATCGGAAGCATTTGCGATTTGGTGATGTTGATCAGAAATTTTAATATTTCCAGAGTCCAGAGACAACTTTTCTTTTATTCTTGTGTTGTTTCTCTGAGTCTCAATCTACTAGATGGAGAATCAGGGACTCTGTGTGCTTGTACATATGCATCTCACACTRTTATCCTGTACAAAACCCTATTACTTCTCAATTATCATCCCTTTATCTGGCCGATAAAGAAAAGATGGGATGTTTTTATTCTTTTTCTCTTTTGAGGAGATGCAAAGTCTCCTGAAGTGTCTGTGCTTCACCTCACTTTGACCAGTTGCTGTTATATTCATAACATGTATATGTTTATCTTTCTTACCTAGTGGTACCTAGTGGTACTCTCCCTAGTGGACGTCCTTTGCTGCTAAACTCCCTACTCCCACAGTTTCATTCCATCTTAGGAATGACCTTGAGGATTCTGGATGACTTTTGAGCATTTCATTATTAGTCATACTTTAAAGTATGGCTAATACTATCCTTAGCTGTAATTAAATTATGCTGAAGAAGATTGACTAGCAGTAACTTAGGTCAGAAAGCCAATGGATTGGATTTAGGAATTTTGAGAGTAGCAACAGCTGCCATCTGCAAAATCAGAGGTAGAGAGAAGTTCAGAGGCTCATAAAAAGCTTTGGAGTAGCAAGGGGGAGGACAGAACGTGTTTAATGAGGGATGGAAGCTTAGTGGATAAAAGGAGACAACTGCTTTGTTGGGGGAAGGGGGAAAGAAGGGGTATCGGTAGGGGTTGGGAAGACATGACTGAAAAGAAGTGATTGGTAACAGGTGCCTTCAAACAATCTCTAGCTCTGCTTCTTTCCTCTCTTTTCTGTTTAAAAGATTGTACATGATAATGTCAAAATTATTTGTGTTTCCAAAGTGAATGACTTCCTGCTCATCTATGTGCTGCAACTTGTTTTATATAAAAAAACTGCTGATGTACAATGCTTAGCTCTCTTTTTAAATGTTAAGCCAGAGTAATTATCATTTTTCTTATGCTACGTTTATGTTCCAAGATTCTAGTTTCTATTAATGTTCTGCATGTTTTCTAAGTAGATTACAGGGACATTTCTGCATCACAAGTAAGCCCTGGAGCTATTCTCAGCTTAAAGCTTGGAGAAACAAAGTGACATTTACATTGCTAAATAAGTGTAGAGAGTTTCTAGCTCATATTTTACAAGAAAAAATATGCTCCTAAGCAGTATTTCTCATTTTTGTTATCTATTCTATTGATGTCAAGCTTTAATTAAACTTGAATTCCAAATACTACTGAATTTAGGAAGAAGAAGGATTTAACAGTTAGGTACATTCATTTTTTTTCTTGGAGCTCTGCTGTTCAGAATATTTTTCCAGTTTTTATAGATATTCTTTGAAGAATTATCTTTCCATTTGCAATGATAGACACTAAATGACTGTGTGCTAAGTAGTGCTTTCTACTCAGCAGTTTATTTTTTTTTAGTATCTTAAAAACCATGATAATAAAACAAGGCTTAATAATGTCAGTTAATATAAATATAATATGAATACATTTTTGCTCTCTTGATAATAGAAAGCTTCATAGGCAAAATACAACACATTTATTTGGGTTAGGGGATTGGCACGTGTATTTTAAGTGATAGGGTCAGTTGAAGTGATAGACATTTAAACAAGAAATTGTTGTCAGTAGCATTTTCTAAATATTTAACTGATGCTTAGTTTTGTTCACTTTTCCTGTGTTGGCTATGAGTCTTTCAGTCATATTCTACTAGTTATCTAGCTGTGTAAAACTTTTGCTTTCCTTTACTTTATGGTAGTATTTGAATAGTACCAAGAGAAATTGRAATTTCTATGTAAGAAATACAAAAAACAGGGAGAATCAAACTATGTTACTCTGCTCAAAAAGACAAGGTCTTCTATGTAATAATTTATGTTAATAAGGCTGTTTTGACATATTAATATCTTTTGCTTCTATTTTCTTTAAGTAGAACTTACTAGAAAGCATACTCTTTATTAAACTTGAATATGACTAAGTAAACACCACAATAGCTCAAATTAAAAAAATATTTTGAGAATTAGTCCTACTTATAATTACAAATGTATTTCTGATCTTTAGTAATACAGAAAGTGCAAAAAAAAGTTCAAAATTTGACACACAAATTCCAAATTATGAGACAGATTATTTCCTCTGTTTTTCCTAAGAGATTAGAAAGATTTAACTGTTAAGAACAAATTGCAACATATAGTTGAAGTAGGCAGAGGTTTTTATGCATCCAAAAAGATAAAAGCCGTTCTCTCCAATGACTGGGCCATTTTATTGTTGCTACAGTTCTTATGCATTTACTTCTAAAACTGGAAGTAATTTGTAGATCTATATAGTCATAGATTTATCAGTTCACTTTAAGGTTTTATATGTACTGGGATATAGAGAATTCCTGAAGTAACTCTGTAGTGCAGAGAAGCTATCAACATCCTGCATATGGTCTGGCATCTTTCCATCACCCAGTTATCAGGTTCATTTGTTTGATCAGGACATTTCATATTATCTTTCAGTTTCCAGTTTTTCAATGTGTATCAGTGTGTGCCTAAGATGACCATATGTTCAAATCTCGCACCAGAATTCTTGCTGACTGCTGATATTTACAGTGCAGCTGCAACTGAGGATGCAACTATGTCAAATGTGCTCTGCCTTACATGAGGGATTAAACCATGACTTGTTGTGAGGTTTTCTTAATTGCATAGGTGGATGTTAAAATCTAATTTGAGATCTGTTATTTATGTATGTTCTACTCGTAATAGGCATGAACCCAGAAAGTTCCACTGTTGAAGCCGAATTTGCATCATTGATGCCACTGCATCTATCCATCTGCAGTCATAAATAGTGGAATAGTGGAATGGACTGACTTACCATTTGCTTCCTTTTGCTCTCTGCTACATCAAAATGGAACTTTTATTGTGTCTTTCTTCTCTTTCATACTGTGTCATCATTAATATTAATGTCTAGTGTAGTTGATTGTGTGCTAATGATGTTAGTCTTTTTAATACTTCCAGCCAAAAAATGGAGACAAATAATCCTTTTCAGGCTAGAGCCCTTCTCTAGCTGTCTGGCGAAAATAAAGCCCATGAAGAACAGTTCTAAAACAGTTCCTTGTGTGAATCATCAGTACTTCTTAAGAGCAGATATTCTCAGTAGTACTTTTACTTGAGAGAGTCTCATTCCTGAATAATGACACATACGTGTCTCCTTTCTCTAAGTGCACTCGAAAGTTAGAGTACCATACTTAAATTTTTTCTTCACAAAGTGCTGTATGCAAGGCATTGCAGATGTTGAAGGGTGGGACCAGGTTATATTTCAGTCCTCTGTTTTGTTTTCTTCAGAAATACGTCAGTGACTTGAGGTTCTGTGCCAAAAACCTGTGAAGGAGGCTCAGTTTGTCTACCTCCATTTTAGTTGGTGATTTTTGATGGTATTAAACTGTATTACCAGTGTAAAGATGATCTGAGATACTGCTTGTCAAGTCAAAGGACAAAGCAGAAGAGACTGACATTGCCTAATTTTAAAAATCTACACTGTAGATTTTCACATCTGAAAGTCATCCAGGGCTTTGTACTGAGAAAATAAAAATAGGCATATGTAGGGTGTGACTTATCTCATCCTCATATCCTCATCTAAAATCTGCAAAATGAATTTTAACCAATGAATTTCTCAACAGTAGCTATAGAGAGGAGTTAGACAAGCTAGTTAGCTTAGGTTTAAATATTATTACTGAAGACGTCTAAAGTTCAGTATGATGAAGTCCACCCAAGTGTTTGGTCACATGCTCCAAAGCTGAATTGCAGCCAAAATTCTCACAGAGATCCCTATCTATCTTAATATCAGCTGTTAAATGATATGAGTTTATTTTTAACACCCCCTTACTCCCACAGAAAATCACAATAGGAATTGAGGAGGGATTCAAGTAAGAAAATGTACAGTTTTCATAGAGAGCACTGTCCTTAGTATTTTCTCTACCACCAGCTTATATGCCCATCAAGCTTGAGCCTACTGAACACTGAGGCAGAAGGCTGTGAAACCAGTTCCTTCTGAACCACACCGCCCCACCCATTTCCTGATTTAGATCCCTTTCTTTCAAGAGGGACACATAGGAAGTAGAAAATGGTCTTTTTTTGAGTCCTCCCAAGAACATTTGGATATTGAATGAGAGCTTTTAATTCTTGAGAAGCTGAGAAATTAATCATGAAATACACTCATTACAAAACACTAGCAAATGGATATAGTATTCTTAAATACTATTTTGTCTTAGATTTCTCAGATTGGTATTCCTTCACATAGTTCTGATCTCATTTTGAACTCTGCTTTTCCCTGTTATTAGCTGTTGTTTGAAGACTGCAGCTGCCTAAATTACAGAATATGTAGACTGCATAGACCTAGCCTGAACATGTTTTTCATCCCAGTACAGTTGTCTTCCCTCACTTGCATGTGCTATTGTTATTATCATCATCATCATCATCATCATTATTATTATTATAGAAGTTAGTGTAGCCAGAATGGTCACCAGACTGCTTAACTCAGACCTACTATTTGGCTGAGTCCAGTCACCAATTCAAGTTGCAGTGTACTAAGTCTCTCTTGAGGCAATTTTTATCTGGCCCTCTGCCATGCAAGAGGGACTATACACTCCAACTGTTCTTGGTCCCAAAGACAGTGCTGGAATCTCTCAAGTTTCTCCAGACTGGATGCATATTTTTATTTTGAGGTACAATTTAACCACATGGGGACCATATGGCAGTTAAAGCAAAGAATACCAGCTTTCCAAAAGGATCTCCTTAACATATAGGCTTTACTCTTAAATGGTACACAAAACCTGCAGATTAGGGGAAAAAAAAAACATCTGAAACCACCATCTTAGTGCTTTACTCACAAGTACTGAGAGATTTTAAGTTCTGATTAGCATTTCTGAGGACAACAAACTTCTATTGTCATAACTCCTTCAGTTGATTTTTTGTTTTTGATTTTGTCAGTCAAATTGGTTCTCTTGTTTAAAGAGCATAGCATTTGTCACCTATTCTGTGTTTCCATTCTTTTACTGGGGATTTATACTGTTGTCTTCTTTGGAACACTTGTCAGTCATCAAAATGCAATGGTTTTGCCACAATCAGATTCATTTTCTAGGATAAAAATTTCTTGTTCAGCTTCCACAATAGATGTCCTCTGCTTCAAAAGAGAGTTCTAATCCAAGGTGAAGTTTGCAATCATAAATTCTATTTGTAAAACTAAAAGTAGAAGAGCATTTGACRTGGCAAAGGTTCAGTCAATTTTTTGTGCCTCTGTTAGGGTCACTTCTGCTTTAGAGGATATATATCTGAGTGTGCTAACCATGTGCTTTACTATATGAAAAAGGAGCCAGAAGTCCTGGACATCCATTGGCTGCCTTTGTGACACTATTAGTGCTATGAAAAGACATTAAATTTACCATCAGAATGAATTATCTTCAGTCCAGAAAGGTAGCTATCTCCTCCTACTGAACATTTTCAACTGTTCAGTTTAACCTATGCAAAGTTTCTTTCTAAGATCATTGTACAGAGAATGTTTGAAGGTGCAAGACATCTCTGCCAAAAGATCATAAGAATTGACATTTATGTAATTGATTTCTGTAAGTCAGTTGCTTTTTCTTAACATTGTTATTTTGCATCTGCTTCCAGAGCGTGATATATAAATATATATCATTTTAATTGCTTATATAAATTTATATTACATATTATATTTATTATAATTATACACATACACACACGTAATGTTAAGTGCCTTTGCAAACTGAGTGCACAGAGATGATATTTTTCTTGCTTTGATTATAGTTCTATGACAGAGACAGAAGAAAAATGCTCATACTTGTCGAAAATCCACTGAAAAGAAATGGAAAGGCTTTCTTGATAAATACCCATTGTGCTTAATGCAGGCAAATTTTTCATATCCTTCGTCAATTATTTGCTTGATAAGACAGCATTCCCTTTTATGCCTCAATCATTTTCTATATTAGGCAGTTCTTTTTTATTTTGTTTGGATTATATAAGTTATTATTTGATTATAACATTTAATATTATACTGATTTTGAATTTCTGTAGTAATGAATTAGGAAAATGTAAGAAGCTTTTTGATACATATATGTTTAAGGTAGTATCAGTAAAAAACATGTTGATAGAGATCCTTTTATAGTATGCATAAATCCAAATACATTTATATTTTATAATGCTGCCGCTTATTTTTGCATTTGCTCTTCTCTAGCCTCTAATTACATTGCTAGTTGATTTAGTTGAAGGAATCAAATATTATCCTTTGTATTCCCAAACTGATCTTCAGTCTCTGTTCTTCTAGGTACTATTTCAATTATCCATAATAAACAGGTAAAAACAATTTTAAATAAAGTATGATTTATTTTTACTTGCTTCAAGATCAAACATCATTATTTACTCAAATCTCAAATTATACTGAAATGTTAGTATGCAGGCAGCATCCAACTATTTTGCCTTTTTTACTTCACATTTTAAAAATGTGTCACATTTTTGGTTTGTTTCCTTTAGGCCTGTTGTAAAGCTGTATGTTTTTGATATGGTATACAGTTTTTGCAAGCTGTGAGAGTTCCACATCCATCACAATGAGAGCATTCAGCCTAATAGATTACTGAGATATAATTAGAAAGAAAAATCCCCAAATAGAAAATATTTTAATTAAAGAACACCATGGAAAATATTGGTGCCTAATCCTTTGCTTATCCTAAATACATTCTTTCCTTTTTCTTAAAAAAAAAAAAACTGTTTGTATATTGGCACACAAAATTCCTTTGCTATTTTTAGTTAAGTGTTGCTGAATATCATAGTACAAAAAATAAATGGAAATAAGCAAATACGTTTTTCTGAAACTGTTTATAATGTAATAGATGCTACCTTTTTTCACCTGCAGCTATGTCTCTCGTATTGTCCTCAGTCGATTATTCTGTGCGTTTATCTTGAACTCTAGCTACTTACTGGTTATGTATGCAAAAATTTTAGTACTTCTTTTATGGTTCAAATAGTCTTAATTTAAATGTGTATAAATGTGCATAAATAAGTGGAGTACAGGATGTTAGATTGTTCTAAACTGTGAACCTGTATATGTTTAGGAAGACTTCCATGAGTAGATGATCTATGGTGTTAATGCCTGTTCTAAAAGTTCTTTTTAACACAGTAATTCAATACTTCAAATATTTATGCAAGGTGAATTATGAGTGCACRTTGACTGTTCAGGATTAAAGATGTTTTAGGTGAAGTAGAAGGAAAAGTTAAAGCTGAGAAGAGAAAATTATAAGCAGTTAGGTGAAAAATGGATTCAGTTTATAACACCTAAATTTGGGCATCTAAATGTAGGTGTCTGCAGTGAGCTACACATCTTATTTCCCTTTATAGACAATTGCAGTCTAGTCAATATGGTTAATGGTGTTACAGCACGATTCAATGACGTGCCGGTGAGTGTCCACTTCTGAGTGAGTTGAATCACTCTCCAAGCTACACTGTCTGTAATGGAAAGTTAGATACCAAGCTCACGTGTAAATACTTATGTTTAGACATGTAAATTTAGGTGTTAAAAGCTTGAGTTGAATCCCACTTAATGTGCCATACAGCTTACTACTTTGTTTTTTGGCATTTGTACTGGTAGGAAGGACAGTTTAGCATTCTTAGTAAAATTCATCAGGTTTTGGAACATTTAGTAAGGATGGTATATCCCTGATATTGTTTGTGTGGGTGACATTCACTGTATGTAAGTAGTGTTTGGGTGCCAGCTGCAGATTTTTTTCCCCCTTTTCCTACCTTAACCCACCCTTTCTTGCTACCTGCCTTGTTTTCTGTGTGTCTCCATTGCCTCATCCCAGCAGAATACTGCATAACTGGGGAGTGGGTGCTTGTGTTCCCAAACTTCTGGGCAGTAAGACAAGCTATAAAGCCAGTGTGGAGAGGGGCTGTGTGAATCCACTCAGAGATATTAGTATTCATAGTTCTCCCAAGGAGAACTGTGGTTTTGGTTCTCCAAAGTCAAAGCCCTATTCAGCTAGCCTGGCCTGTCTTTTTTGTATGTCCAAGAGCCAGTGCAGCAAGACTATCTCCACAGAGAAATAGGGATGTATGGGGCTTTAGCAATGCTGTTTCTTCAGTGCACTAACTGAAGTGAATGCTGTAAGTAAACAGTTTTACGTCACTGCCTTGATATAGAACTGTGGACTTCCCACAGTAAAAACTTATAAAAATTTAACCATCCATTTCTGCTCACGTCTTCTGTACTTAGTTTATCCTGAAACTAATACATGTCTGTCTTGTATGCAAACAAAAGATTCTTCCACTCCATCTTGATCTCTATACCTCTATATTTTCCCTTTCTTCCTTCACAAGATCCTATTCACACTGAAACAAGTTGCCGTATTTCTGCTACACACAATCTGCAGAGCTTCTTTCACCCTGCTAGCTTTCTAGACCAACCTGCCACTTTTTGGATTAGAAAATATCATTAAATTATGGTAGCATGCTAACAGTACCAGATAGTGCTAATGACTCTTTGTTTAGAATTTAGAAGTGAAGGCTTAAATCTAAGAATTAAGATTCTGAAAAGGAAAAGAGGAATCTAAAGAGATAAGATTAAAACTACTGCAGTTCAAAACAAAACTTTGTTTTCAGTATTCACTTAGTAGAAATCAGTAAATCTTTTGCAAATGTGTTGGGCCAGTTTTCTTTACTCATTTAGCAATATACATAAGAATAATTCTATTGAATTCCTATTCCTAATTCTGTTGAAGTTTCCTGTGGAATTTTGCCAATCTTTTTAAGGTCTTTTTGAATAAATATAAAAGGATTTTAGGACAAATATTAAGGCAACTTTAGCTAAATTCTCGTGGTAAATTTGACTGTGATGCAAAATTAATGTGTCCATTGTGGGATAAATTGTCTTCCCCACTCTCTGTCATTCCTTCCCATAGCTTCCTATTTGAAAATTCCCCAGTCACAGTGGAAGCTCATATGTGAGCTGACGTTCCACAGTCTATTCCAATTCTGAGAAGACACAGGGCTGTCAAGTGTAAGACAGGCTCTGTGAAGTAGAGAAGACCGTAGATTGCTGAGTGGATCTTGACATGAGAATTTGACCCTACATATACAGGTTTCAATTCTGTTTCTGAAATAAATCTGCATGACAGTTTTGGGGTTTTGCCTTGTTCAAAGGCAAACTATTTGGTTGCTGCAACTATTTGGTCCACAGAATAACCAAGTTTAACTATAGGAACAGCACTTGTTAATGTCAAAACATTGTTTGGGTACAACTTAATCTCCTTTGATGGTGTACTTATTTGTTATATGCCTGCTTGAGTTATTTTCATCAAGAAATTCTGTCTATGTGTCGCTTTGGCAACATCTTTGCAGAGTTTACAGCTTTGAAAAACATGTTGGCATCAACTATGCAGTCCTTCTAAACAGCTGCTCTGCAGTCATGCCGTTTTAACATGCCACCACACATGGCTGAATTATGCAAATAGTTAATATTAAATGACTGAGATACAAGAACAATTTGTACACTTGATAAAGCTGGTCTGTGGAGTGTAACATCAATTCATATAACTGAATTAGCGTGGCACAAATTAAAGACAGCAATAGACAAAGAGAAGGTATATGTCAAGAATGTTTTAAAAGGCTGAATTTTGTTAAATTAGTTTTTAATAATGCAAGGAAAATAGGATATGTGTCAATAATTTTCTGATGAGAGTTAAAAAGTAAGATATAGCAAATGTTTGTCATTCAGCTATAAATGAGTTACACTGTTCTGGTTGAGAGATAAGACAATGTTAATTATAGGAATACTAATAATTTAGCAATACTAGATGTTTGTTGAAGACCACAGCATTTATAAAGAGCAAGCAAGCAAAAACATTAACAGTTAAAAATTGTAAAATTGTTTTAAACCTATCTTTGAAAGGCTTTCTACTGACTTTGCTGTTTTAGCTCTCCAATAATAAATTGTTAATTGCAAGGTGGAGGTGAAACAACAGATGAAACACTCTAACTTCTGTAACTTATTTTATACTACTTATATCTGTTAAATATGGGGAAAGAAAATGTTAGAGACTATGAGAGGCAAGGAGACAAAAGAAGATAGCCTATTAAATCAAAAAAAMMCACATTTTTTTCCTTTTCTCACTTTACTGAACATTTTCAATAATCTGTTTTTCTTCAGGTAAGGAGTAAGAAAAAAATTATTTTCTAATGAATCCAAATTGTTTACAAAGCGAATTATTAGAACATCCAAAAAAGTATGCATTTCTGTACCCTTTTTTCTTTTTTTTCCATGTTGAAACTTTCATTTTTCCTTCAATTTCTTTTCCACTCTGATATGTTTTTTTCTGTTTGTTTCTTTGTTTCTTTGTTTCTTTGTTTGTTTGTTTGTTTTTTGCTGTAGGTCCTCCAAAGTCTTTCCATTAATAGATTTTTCTTTTTTTTCTGATCTGTATATAAATACATTTATATATATTTCTAGTAATGTATTTATAAGACTTCTACGAAAGACCTAACCCTCAAAAAGTACAAAAAATTTATTTTACRTTAAATGGAAGCATAAATTAAAAGGACATAGTGGGTTCCTTAATGCGTGATGAATATTATCTTTTACAGCATTTAAGCATTACAAAATTTGAGTTGTATAAATCTTGTGTGCCTTTTTTACTATGTTCCTTTTATTAGTGTCTAATTAGTAATCATTAGCAATGGCAAGCAAATGRTCATTTTTGTTACAGTTACTGATCCGTTTAGAACTTTAGTTTGATGAATATAAATTCATTATTAACAAATAATCATTTTAATAGGCTCAGATGTAATTTTACTGAATAACTTAGCATTGTCTTTTATCATTTTACAGGAACTAGCAGTAATGAAACAGGTTTTAATTAGTCTACAAGGTAAATGCTATGAACAGAATTTACCTCAGTCTCATACTGATGTAAAAAGTGTGACTGCAAAAAGCAAATCAAGCCCTTCAATAAAACTGCTACCAGATCATGAAGAAGAAAATATATTTACACCTAAGCCTACATTATTTGTAAGTACTATAATTAAAGAAAGTGACATAAGCTTTTTTTGATTATTTTTGCTCACTTTTAAAAAAGAAAAAAGTGGGTTCATAGTTCAAGGAGGTACATAATTAATTCATCTGAAATTTTTTTGCTCTTTATGGCAGTGGTCAATGTTAAGGAGATAAATTGCTGTGTTTAAGATGTTATTTTGCTGTTCAGCTGTTTCTACACCTTAAGTTCACAATAAACAAGAATTTTTTAAAAATGTAATTATTATAGAATAAAAAGTGGGTAGCAAATCAATTTTTCCATATCAAACATTTTAACAGGTAAAGGGATCCACAGAGTATACATACAATTTTAAATCTACCATGAACATATATGAGTTGAGCATGTATATATATGTATATTGTGGAGCAGGAATGAAGAAATCGATGTACTTATGTATTTTAATATTAACATATATGTCCAGGATTGATATCACCTCTGTTATTAAGGATGCCTGATATTAAATACTAAAAAATTTCTTTTATACCTTTAGAAACTAAATGCTTGGATTTAAATACCTCAAGTTGTCTGCTTTTACTATACGTTATATTAACTTATTAGTGCCTTTAGTATTCTTTGTTATATGAAAGCTTCAGGAAAATAGTTCAGAAGGTTTTTTTCAGTATGGCTGTCCTAAACCAATAAATTTAAGAGGGATAAGGACCAATGCTGAGTCACAGACCAAATCATGACTTGAGTTCACACTGCTTGAGGCTACCTTGTTCTAGAGTAGACTAGCTGTATCCACGCTGCATAGCATTTGACCCCTGACTTTTCCCTGGGACTGATATGGTGTTGCTGTGGTTCAAAAGTATCATTATTTTTTTGTGGAGAGCTTTTTAAATTTCAAAGTGTCTTAAATAATGTGAGGTTTGTATTGCAGCACATCAGGATATTGTTCTTATAGTGCAAAATGTAAGGGGTAGTTGTATCTCCTGGGTGTAATGTGAAGGCATATGGGGATTTTGAGAGTGCAAAGCATGCTTGGACAGTGTTGTGAGACTGTTCAGAGGTAAGAGAGACAAGTGTAGTGCTATCTTCTCCATAATCCTTTTGGTAGTGCCAAATCATCCATAATGTCCAAACTTTTTCTTTGACGGAGCTATTGAATGATCTAAAATGGAGCCAAAATTTTAACTAACAATTAGGTTGTGTGGATCTAGGAAAAACACCTCTACATTTAAAAATTCTTACCAAATTTTCTTTGAAAAACTAGCATTTTCAGAGCTTGGAGTAGGGAATTGAAAATGGGCAGATGGCAGGGTTTCTTATTAGATAGGGAGAGATGTTAATAGTCTTGTGAAAATCCTGCCTTATTTTGGCCAATTTCTAGTTTTTTTAAAGTTTGGACAAACAAAGCAGACTGACTTTTGTAACTGAAATCTTGAATATGAGAGAATGGTGGAGATAAAAATGTGATGAGGAGCCCCAACAATAAGATCSATCAGACTGAAGTAGATTGAACATTGTCTGGTTATTAAATCTTCGAGGAAAAGAAAGAATAGAAAGCAGATAGAAACAACTAGAAAGAGACAAGTTTAGGGGCAACAGGCAAAAGAGACATTACACATTAAAGCAAGAGATTATACCCAACCTTGAGAGCAGAATTGTCCTTACTTTGTTCCTCCTTCACTGTTTTAATTTTATTTCTCTATATAAACGTCCACTGAAACTGCCACAGGAATGTCACACAGTCCTGACTGTGTAGCAGTAGCCCACAGGACTATGAAGGCAATGAGAAGTAACTCGCAAATAATTCTCTGCAATTAAAATACGTTCTACACTATCAGAAAACTGCAGAATTCTTTTATTTTGAATTTTTACTTTTTTAGCACTATATTCTTGCATAAAGTGTTGGTAAGTTATGGTATGGTATACCTAAGATCTCTTTTCCAGGTTCTATCCCATTTTCAAATGGTATGATGCAATTTAAAATGAAAGCTATTTATGGTACAGTTCATGCATGTTTTCATTGTGATAGATATTTTAAAACAATTAAATCATTTAGTTCTTACTGTACAATCTGCTTTTTGTACAATCGCTACTTTTTGTAGYGAAGTTTTAGTACAAATACATAGTAATAATAACTTTAAATGCATATTTTTATTTTCAATTTATTTGAATTTAAGCAAAGCTCTCAATTATCAATGTGAACTACATAAGAAGAGACTTCAGTGTAGATGGCATGTTCTTCTCCTGACTTCCACTCTGTCTCACAATTAAAACATTCTTTATTTCACAGACAAATAAGGAGGCACCCGTATGGTACAGGAAACTGCAGCAGAAAACATCACCTTAACACTTTTCCAAAAATATTGAAGATAACCTTTTGGGGAATCTTTCTTTGAAGATATTTTCAGCATAATCATGTCCTTGTTACCATAAAGGCAAACAACTGTTTTATTTTCAACTATACTTTTATACCTGTAAAACAGTCTTACGCTTCTTAAAATAATTTTTAGATGTGTCATTTGAATAAAATGTGTGGAAATAATGCATGTAATGATTTTACTAACATATATTTGAATTAAAAAAAAGATAAATAAATGCTAACATATTATATGCGTTTATAACATGGACTATTAAAGGGCTTCTTATTCAGAGTGTTCAAATGAATGCATATTTCAGCTTTTTTATATTGTTTTTCTTGGATACTGTGTTTCATGCCAAATTCCTTGCAACTATTCTGTCTCATAGAAATTTAAGAAGTATACATGAATTAGCATCAGACTATATCCGACTTTCAATAAAGAAAATTCATGTCAGGTGAAAAAAATATAAATTCCTAATCAGTCCTGTAGTTTTGTCTTTTTTTTTTTTTTACCAAACAGTCATTAAAAGTCTTCTGAAAAAGCAATAAAATATAGCCTAATTATCAGCTCTGATACTTTATGGGCTAGATACACTTGCTCTAGTCTAGTTACAACAGTGTAAAAACAATAATAGAACTCTGATGTGTGTGTTGTAGTCATGTAAAGGTGAAATAGATAATTTGCCATTTTTAATTGTATCAAAATAAGCACCATCTTCCAAGAATGCAGTCCATTTATTCATTCCATTGCACTGCATGTTTAGTCTATAGCAAAAGTCTCTAATAATACAGACCATTTTAAAGCACCTCTGATTGCTTATGCTAAATTTTATATATAACATAAATAGATGGTATTGTTTGAAGTGACTGTACACTGAAAATATTGCTCAGATTTACATGTAAAAGGAAGCTCCCTTTTTTCACTTCCCTCTTTCCCTGCCAGTATCTCTGCAACTGATTCATTGGTCCTTGCTGAACATGAACAGTAACTACTTGCTATATATAAATACTGAGCTGTATCAAGCTTGTAATTCCTAGATATGCCTTTCTCCATTATCCAAACAGCAGTCTGAAGCAAAGCAATACTTCTTTTATTCCAGGTGTGCTTCAATTTCTTTATAATTTTTTCTAATTCTAGGAGAGTGAGATAAAAGCACCAGCACTGAATACTGCATAGCTGTAGCTGATTGTTGGTTTAATAATGGCTAGTGAGAGAGTAACTTCTGATATTGTTTAAGAAATGTAAATAGTTAATAAGATAAATTTTATTTACTCCCAAAAATAAACAACCAAAACGTCCTGAATACTCAGCTTTAATTMGTATGTACAAAAAATATGGAGTACACTTGTTGTATTCTGCTTCATCTTTTGATCAAAATTGGATACATATCGGGAAAAAAGATATTACTGAAGTGATAAATATTTTGAATGCCAAACAGGTTTATGTGCTAAAGCATATTACAGGATTAAAATTTTTATGCTTTAAATGAGGGATGCAAAGTATGCAGGTGGAAGTAATACCTTATTAGACTTAACTGATGTTCACTGGAAAAAAATACACAGATCTTTGGGCTCAGAAATCTATCTGTATGGACATTCCTGGATAAACCTTGGTATCATGAAGTCTAGGTTTTTATCTAATTTATATTTTTAAGTGAATTAAATCATTAAACATTTTTGTTTTTCAGGTGAAACATCCCATATTGCAGATATGAATTTTGTAATTTTGTAATAAATACTTCTCATGATTCACTGTCCCTAGCTTAACTTCTCAGACTGTCCTGTTTGTCTGTTACTAGCCAATGGTTTATAAATTGTATTATCTAGAAGGATTGTGAACTATTTTAGATAAGAGACTAGCTGGAGTCTAAGTATTCACATTTGTTCTCCCATAGTATTCTTATAGCCAAATTGATGACATATGGACTATAAGGTGGGTAGAAAATTGGCTGAACTGCTAGGCTCAAGGATTTGTGATCAGTAGTGCAAAGTCCAGCTGGTAGCAGCCTACTATAACATACTAGCATCCCATAGCATACTAGCATCCCTGAGCAAGTTCAAAGACAATACCAAATTTKGGGGAGCAGTCTATACAGTGGGGGCAGGGCTGCTATTTAGAGGGACCTTGACAGGCTGGAAAAATGGGTAGACAGGCACCTCGTGAAGATCAACAAAAGCAAATACAGAGTCCCACATCTGGGGTGGAATAACCTGGTGCACCAGTACAGACTGGGGCCAACTAGCTGGAAAGCAGCTTGGCAGAAAAAGACCTCAGGCTCCTGGTGGACAAAAAGTTGAACATGAGCCAGCAATACACCCTTGCAGCAAGTAAGGCCAACCACATCCTGGGCTGTGTGAAAAAGAAGGTCAAGGGAAGTAAATATTTCCCTCCATTTGGCACCTGCGAGACCACATGTGGAGTGCAGTGTGCAGCTTGGGGCTCCCCCATTGAAGAAAGACATTGACATATTGGAGCAAGTCCAGCAGAGGTCCACCTAGATGGTCAGGTCTGTACCATATGACATAAAGGAGAGGCTGAAAGAACTGGGCTTGTTCAGCCTTAAGAAGAGAGGGCTGCGAGGGGATCTTCTTCTTCAACTACCTAACGGGATAGTAGAGAGAYGACACAGCCAGGCTCTTCTCAGAGGTGCATAGTGATAGAACAAGAAGCAATGGACATGAGTTGGAACACTGGAAATTTCAACTGGCTATTATGAAGAATGTTTTTACTGTGAGGCAGGGTGGTCAGACACTGGAATGGGCTGCCCAGAGAGCTGGYGGAATCTTCATCCTTGGAGATACTCAAAATTCAATTGGACAAAGTCCTGAGCAACCGGATCTAATTGGACCTCATTGATCAGGGGCTTGAACTAGGTGATTGACTTTTACCCTTCCAACCTAAATTATTCTATGATAATATTTTTACTAATTCCAGGTAGTGATATTGATTTACTTCTCCACATCCAATAGACACAAAATTTGTAGCTCTTCCATGGAAATGCAATATGCAAGAATATTTTGATGTTTCCAGAATGAAATATGCTTTGTAAAATACTGTGTCCTCCAGGCAACCTGATTTTCTAGGAAGACTGACAGAAAATTAGGCTGATTTCTGGTGAAATTTTATTGACATGCAAGCAGTTCTTCAGATGACAAAGTGAGATATTCTGATACAAAAAAGGTTTTTTCAGAAAATTGCTGATAAGGTCCAATTTGAAATTTGGAAACATGAAAGTCAGTGTTTTTCATATATAGATAGTGCATACTTCTGTTGGTAGATTCTTTTAACCCATGTAGTCCTTGTGCAAATCTGCTCAATGTGTAAAATTTTTGCAGTTGAAGACTTTGTGTTTTTCATGTCTCTTCATTAAACTCTAAGGCTATAGTTAATTATCTAGGAGGAGACCTTCTAACCTTTTCATATGAAAGCTAGAATGTCACTTAAATATAACTATTCAAATGTAAAATGCCCTACAGCAAAAATTAATGAACCTTCTTGCTCCGTAAGTAATGAAAAGGTTCGGTTGCATTATCCGTACAGCATTTTTACTGATGTTATTTCCCACAAACATAGTTGTCAGATGAATTATTCCAGAATTCTTCTTCATGAAATGGTCTTTGCAGTTCCCCATTGTAGCAGGTCTTGTGTCGATGATCTGTGAGTCAAAAATAATGAGGTAAAGAGACATTTCTAAGGGTAGTCATGCATGTAAGCAACTTGTGACTGAAGTGCCCAACCCACATAATCATCCACAGTTCCTCTTTTTCAACCCAAAGAGAGCAAAGAAAAATGTCCATCCTGTATTACACTTCTTAGTACATTAAGTTGGTGTTACTTAAGTGTTAAGTTTCATAAGTACATGGGTTGAATAGAAAGAAGGAAGGACAGTCAGTTTAGAGCAGGTTAGGATTTTTTTTTTCTTTTTACAGTATAATTGCTCTCTCACATTTCCATCTTTTGCTAGAAGCAAAGTAGCTTCTAAATCACCAAGGAAATGGCCTGATCTGGGAAAAAAAATCAAAAACATGAAATTGCTTTCTTTAATAAGGAGCTAAACTCTCTTAAGGCTTGTGTGCTGTATCCTGTGATCAAATTTCATTGGTGGTGTTGTTTCTAAATATCTTCTGTGCAAATAAATGCTATGTAATTGGGATTTGTAGCCTTCCTACCCTTCAAAGCAGTCTGTAGAAAATAGTGGTGAAACCTTGGAAAAGAGGAACGATTGTAAATTTAAATATTAGTTGTCTCAATATTTGTCAGTTTCTCTTGGATAGGATTTGCCACCTTCCCACTTTCACTGGTATTTTCAGTTTCACTTATCTTTTTGTATGACATCTAGTTCCAGCAAAAGGGAAGACTAAGTCTACTAAACCTCTCACATTTGCAAGACAATCAGGTAGAATTTTTCTGTTCCTGGTATGCATTCATCAACTTCCACATCTTCGTAGGAGCACTTTTGGTAGAAGACTAGAGAGCATGAATTTCTAGAAACAATTTATTACTTTTTGAAGAAGTAGTTAGTTAGATGCCTCAATCAATTGTCAATCTTTTCCACATTTTTTACATGAAAACAAATTTATACACAACAATTTATCTGTACCATTCTCTCATATCTTTCATACTCGTTACTCTCATTGGAGAGGTCTATTGAGGGAAGAATTTTTCTCCCTGTTAACATTATTTTTAATAGAACACATGCCAGACTTTACAAAGTCAAAGAAATGTATCCCTGGTATTTTCTTATACTAGAGAATATAGAGGATCTGTATTCATTCTTGACCTTTGAAAATGAAACAAGTACCTCTAGAAGATCAAGTTTTGCTTAGTGTCTTTGGAAAACATTATCCCCTTCTTAAAATTCCCAGGATTGATTGGAACTCTTGACCTTTAAAATGCATGCTTCCATAGCTTAATAAGGCAGTTACACTTAGGGTATTTCAGAGTGAAGCTGGGCAGCAATCAGCAACAGTACTAGGTGCTAACTCATGGTGGGACAGTGTTGCCAGAGGAAATGGGCAACAGTTGGGAATTATGGAAGAGCAGGGGGGATACTGCAGAAATTCTTAGCGCTCAGAGTAGAAGCAGCTAGCGCTCTTCTCAGATGTTTAGACCCTGTGTATCTCCCCTGCAGCTCTTTAAGCCCTCTGCTGAGAGCATGAGAAGTGTCAGCTTTGTTCCACAAAGGTCATTTTGTAGAGTTCCTTTGGGGTTTCTTTCCTCAGTGGTAAGTTTTGCRCAATGGTAAATAGATCTCAGTTGACCGTAAATACCTGTATTTTTCTTTTTTTTCTTTTTTTGAGAGAGACTCCTTTTTGTCAGGACATTGGAACTGAGTTCAAATAAATGGTGAATTTTAATTAACTTTTCTTTTGAAGGATGAAGGAGGCAAAAAAAAAATTTTCATCCCTGTGAAAGTGGGAAATGGCAGAAGTATTAAATATAAAAAGTTAGGACAGATCATGGAAATATCTTTTACTCAGAAACTTACATGTTTTCATAGATCGTGAGCCCCTTTTGAAGATATTGCAGAAATAACCACTGTAAAGAGAATGCGGCTTTGAATGAAGCAATAGAATCAACTTTGTTTGACCATGAATAATTGAAGTCTTTGTGTTAATGCTTCTTTTAAGGAGTAGTGGATCAGTAAATGTAACTTAATTGCAGGAAAAGTCTTATGGATGGAATTTATGACTGCATTTCAATGAAAGTCTTTTCATTTTTCCTTCTTGGTTAAATAGAAGAAGGATTACTTAGATTATTCAGTGTTGCAGCTGAAACTGTTAGCAATTCCCAGTGCTCCCTTTTATCGTGATTCTAGAGATAAATACTGCAGCATGCAAGACTTTCTCTTTTGCTTCCTTATTCACATCTTTGGAAGAATTTGTTTCTATATGCATCATTATTAGGTAGAGCCTAGCAATGTAGTGCTTGACTTTTGTGAGGAAGTTGTCATCAAGAATTTATATGTGGATTTTAAACAGGATTATTCCGTAAGTGCAGAGGCCTTTCTAAAAGAAAGAGTTGGAAATATTCCCACTGAGTTCTCTATCAGAACTGGAGGGACAGTCATTTCTGTGCCCGAACTTTCTAATGCTCTCCATCACTGCTGTAGTGCCATACATACAGGAGACTTGTCACTCTGCATTTCAGAGGCGTATGATTTTCAAGCACACAATTGCCAGTACCAGTGGAGCCATGTAAATGGGGATTCACAAGTTGTCATCTGGAGCTGTGTTTAAGATGTTCTCATATAAATTGATATCATTCATCTTTTCTGCGATCCTGTGGAAAGTATAAGGAAAAAATGCAATACTTAGTGCAGTCTGTTCCTCCCATTTCTCACCTCTCTCCTTCATGGAGGTTAAATAATTTTGGTGTATAAATAAAACTCTATTGAATCTTCATCCTTGGATATTTAAAAGTAAGCATTCTGCAAGTCCTGCAAGGAGGGTTAAATCCTTTCTTTTTGATATGTCTTCAGAGATCCGTATTCAGATCTCAGGTATTGATAAGGCAACATTTAAAAATGATTAAGGTCCTCTGCTTACACATTAATCTTTATTTTATTAACTTACTATTTAAATAGTAAGTCTCAAAAATCCACTGAGTATTTATGAGTATAGTGCTACGTGCTTGAAAGTGGCAACAAGCAGTAAAGAGAATAATATGTCAGTGACTCGAGTCTTACTGAATTAGCACATTCCTTGTCATTTTGTGCTGTTTCCTTCATTATTGCAGTAATTAACTTTGCAGAATTGCATTTGTTCTATTTAGCAGGGGATGGAGAACAATAATAGTGTTTACCAACAGCAGGAGGGAGCTTACCTTCCTTTCTCAACTCTGCAAAATCTCTACAGGCTAATCTTAATGCACAACTAGGCTGCCCTCCTACACAATGGAGACTGTCTGAAACCTAAATCAGCTGATAAGATCTGTTGTCAATGAAAACTGAATACCCAATCCTATGACATATAGTGTTTTTTCATTCTGACATGCCATTTCAAATCTGTACAGGCTGAAACCTTTTTCAAACATTTTTACACATTGATAACAATTCTCATATAGTTGAATGAGTTGAAAAGTATTTTTAATCCCTTAAAACTGTGCAATTACAGAGAAACAAATGATGTAAAGTTCTCATGTTTCTAGCTGTAACATCAAGAATCTTCCATGATAATTTGCTATTGTTCTTTTGTAGTTATAAAGCAAAATATTATATATATGATGTATACATTTTAAACATAAATTTAAGGGAATTTATTTTTTTACAAAGCAT
Source organism: Apteryx rowi (assembly GCF_003343035.1). Lineage (NCBI taxonomy): Eukaryota > Metazoa > Chordata > Aves > Apterygiformes > Apterygidae > Apteryx > Apteryx rowi. The sequence goes on from NW_020448185.1 coordinate 1,223,079, forward strand.
TTTTCTGTGAACAAGAMTGTTTAAGTTGCTTATGGTTATGAATGAAATGAAAATAAGGTATCTTAAAATTAATTTTAATTAAAAATATAAAGGTTACTGTACTGCATCATTTTTGTGGGTTTGTCTCATCCACTGTCCTGTCTCCAAGAGTTGACAGGTTCATGACAGAAAGGTGCAAACTCCCTGTGGGCCAACAGTGGACAATGTTGTATTTACTGATCTGAATGATAGTCCTAATTTTCATATAAATGTCCAGTATCTGTAATTTGCAAACTTTCAGATTCATTGGATGTCTATGGAAATAAAAATACCTGATCCACCTTCTCAGCTATGTTTTTTATTGTTTTTATTTACGTATTCTTTCACTTAAGGTATTTTCTCTGTTCTTATTATTCATATTTTACTTTTGAAGACAGAAAGATGTAACTGCAAGGTTCTTAAAACTCTGCTTTGCTGCCACTCAACCATGGAGGTACCAGAAGTATAGATATGCCTACATTCTCAGTGAACACCTAGAACTGTCGTAGTCATGACAATGACAAGTCCTATTACTAGGTTGTAGGTAAGGAGATGACAGTAGCAACACATTTTGCTCTGTATGAAATACATGGGGTTTGGCAATAAGAACAAGTGTGATCCTCAACATGTCTCAGTATTTATTGGACCAGAAGCTGGAACCCAGGTCTTTTTACAATCACTGTTCTAAGCACTAAATGATAGGTGATGCTTATGTTCACTACCTTCCTTTACAAGGGCTACTTGAATACATAGTGGAACAGTCTAAACAGAAGGAACTGGCAAAGATCTCAGCTCCACAGTGCTCTACAGTAGCTACACTGGTTATGTAGGACATTTTTTTCCAGTTCCCTGGAACCCRGTCATTCCCCTTGAGTGTTCTCAGAAGTTAACTTTTGGACAAAAGAATGACAGAAGCATTTCTGAAGAAAGGAATGACTGTTCAGCTTTGGAAAGAAACAGCTAAGACAAAATTTAGAGTTTTCAATCTATTAGGCCGAGGTACCTCCTACAGGCTATATGAAGCACTAAGTACTGACAGGGTACTGAATTTAATATACGTCTCTTCCTTCTTCATTTCCTATTGCCTACTTTAAAAATACTGGTTTGCTAGTTTTTATTTATYGCATTCTTAGGCACCTAACTTTATGAAATATATAAGGAACCTTGAATTCATCTTAGAAAGTGTGGATACCATGACTACTTCAACACTCAACTCTTGCAAAGCTTAGCACTTTTCATTTTTAGGTTGCCAGTAAGAGTAGATTTAATCTAATTCAGCAAATTATGGGTCCATAGCAATTAGGAAAGGGTGGATATTCAAAACTATAATGCAGTAATGTTTAAAAAATATTTGTAAAGGGGAATTCCTTAAGTTGAGTAACTCTGTGTGAATAGGCAACTTCTGTGGCCACTGTGAGGATTACTTAGCTTTCCATTAGCAGTGTTATTACTCCTGCATTCAAAGAAGAGGAAAACAGGCATTGCATCATACTACCTTTCAGTGCAGTATTTTTGAAAGAAACACTGACATGGGACTAGTTTAATAGTACCACAATGTCCTTGGGTTGAAGAACATAGAGCTTTTTTTGTTCTTCTTAAATTAGATACCAGTAAAGCCTATTGCCACTATTTCGTACTATAAATAACGTCACCTGGATTGGAAGTGCCGCAATGGATCATTGCAAAATGCTTCTGCTGATAGAACACTGTGGACCAAGCTCACCAATGGTGTAACCCTGCTGTGATTAATAATTACCTCAAAGGTGATTTTCCCTGTGTTCACATAATTGTTTTAATATAAGATTTAAAATAACAGAGACGGATGCAAATGTGTATTGATGAAAGACAGTTTGTGCAATTGCAACCTGCTGTGTTCACGTGAACTGGCAATGCTAACATGAAGTGGAAGGAAAAGGGCTACCACGTTCTTTGTCCCTTCCACTTTTCGTTCTTTCCCTTTCCAGTAAAGCCACATCTGATACAAAATCTAAAGTTTGGAAAACTGTAACACTGCATGGTGAAGCACTTGAAAATAAAACATGTAGAACAAGCTGTGATTTTTATCCTGTTCCTGCCAATATATGCATTTTACTATTAGTTTGTTTCTCCTGTGCAATAAAATAACAGATTTTTTTACAGGTTACATGTGACTCTGTAGTATCTTATGGCACTTTGTACCCCATCCTGTGTGCCAGATTTATAAATCATTAGGCCTTACCCTTTAATTGCACGGAAGCAAGGTTTTCTAATCACTAAAAAAAGCTTTGTATTTTGTTACTCTGTCAAGTTATCCATACGCAATCTAGAGAGAAAGAAACCTTGTTGTGTTAAAAGATTGAATCAGCTACTCTCCTTTATCTTATTTATATCTTTCAAGGAGCACAGTGGTTGAGACGTGTGGTTAAAGTCTTGCCTCATCCAACTTGCCATATTATTTATGTGTTTATGCATAAGCTGGCTCTATATCTTAACCGAGCATGTTATAAACCAATCAGGTAAACATTATCTGAAATGGACTATATATTCATGTACTGCAGTTTTCCATACTATAACACAATAGACCTAGACCAAATTTTAATTTAGTCATCCATCAACAATAACAGTTATGAGCCAAATGTGAATATTCTAACGCGAACATTTTGATCTACAGCAGCTCCTGTAAAAAAAATCTTTAACAAAATATCATTAAAATGGGGAAAGCTTTTTCCTCTGGTCCCTTGTTCTCAGAGCAAACATTTCTTCTTTTTATTTTTTTTCTTTTTTAATACTACAACAAAAAGTGTTTTCAGGAAGAAAGAAATGATGAAAAAGTGAACTTTTAAAAAGTGAGTAATATATTACAAGTGGAAACTCCAGCTATATTGGTTGTAACATAGATTACTACAATTTAAATCTCTCTTTTTGGAAAATAGTATCTTTAAATATAACTGGATAAATAAATAGTCATAAAATAATACTATAATAAAGCTGGATTTAGTATTTTACTTAATATTGTGTTGCTATGTTTTCCCAACATGATTTGTAGAAAGTAATCTGAACAATACTTGAAGTCGCAAGTGCCAATATTTTAACAGTGTTTAATGTTTTTCTCATTAAAAAATTACTTACTTCTGTGAATCAGGCTCTAAATATTTTTTAGAAAGGCAGAAAATCATGAAAAAAGCAACATTAATTGCATAAATTATACCTGTGTTGCATATTGTTTAACATAATACACTATTTAGCCTATGTCCAAGAACTGAAATTAAAACATTCTAAAGAAATGTGAAATTGAATGCATCTTCAGCATATGGAAATAATACAGTTARCTAAACTAAGATGAGAGCTGTAAGTATCCTACATCACTGGAGATTTCACTTTCTATAACATCTGATCTGACTTTTTTACTGGATTTATTACTGACGTTGCTTTTTTGTGAGGAAGAATATTTCTGTGTGTGTGCACTTGGCCACACGTATGTCGGTTCTAAAGCCCTGTTGTGAACAGGAATATGAGTCATCAGTGATAATCACTGTCATGTTTCCCCTGTCATCTTGTTTCTAGATGGTTGCAATGTTGGGAAATTAGTTGTTTTCTGACTGTGCCTTACCTAACTAAATGAAACTAGACAAACTGTGTGAAGACAGTTGCTTCCTTGATGGGAAGAGTTCAGCATGAGGCAAACAGAAACCATGAAGGAGGATGCAGCTGTGCCTTTTCATTACAGTACACAATTAGAAATACACAAATTCCCCCATCCAGTGAACTGAATGTAGTCATCTTCTCTGTAAGCCCCCAAGTGAACAGGAAATAGGACTAGTTTTTGTGTGCAGGTTGTATTGTACAGCCATATTTTATCAGGGCTGATTAGATTTCTCACAGTGGAAGACTGGAATCTCTGAGACTGGGAGCAGTTGGTTCATGCAACTTTTCTATGGGTCAACTAAGACCTTGTGATGGCCACTAAAAGGCAGCAGTAGTTCTAGTGAGAGTTTGGCTTCAGTGGTAAGTCCAAATACACTCTCTGACTTTTGGAGTGTTGACTAAGATCAGGATTTTAAGCAGTCTTGTCACACAGTGACATTCCCTTTCCATGATGTGATTGGGGTGAAAAATTCAGTATACCTTCAGAAGCTTTCATGGGAAACACCTTTCAAACACCTGACTCTCCTTTCTACTGCAGTATGAGGTAGGCTTTTGTAATCTGTGCTRTTATTCTTCCTGATAAGCAACATTCAGTTGTTCAGCCCTTTGTTAAAACAGATGTTTAATGTGTCCTCAGTGGAGTTCAATGATCTCTTAGTCTTGAGGCAGATGCATGGAAAATCAGTACTCACTATGGATATTTTGGGAAATTATGTGCTGGTTCCTAAACTTCCTCTTTTCTAAAAACTGTCAATCAAGCTACAGGATATGTTGAAAAAAAAATGTAATGGTCATCTGAGTTATTACCCTTATCATTAAGCAAGAGAAAACCCTGTTGTAATTCTAATATCCTCTGACTGAGTGAAAATGCTGCTGCTGCTGTTCCTGATAGCAAAAGGTCTGGTTCCTTCCAACTGTTATTTTCTCCCTGGGGCATCCTGTTAAATGGACAGGAGGTGCTGCCTAGTTCTTTGTGCTCCACTGAGTTGGGGATGGCTCCCCTGAATAGATCATGGAATTGGGGTTCCCAACAGCAAGAATAAAGCAACAAAAACACGTTATCGGTTTATTTCTAAATCAGGAATTCCTAAGCTGTTGTGTGCATGCCATTAGTGATCTATAAGCTACTTCTGAGTGGTTCTCAAATCCTAGTTAGAAAAGATGATCACTCCCCTGCATCAGAACATAAACAGTGACACTCGAGCAAACTCACTTTAGAAGAGCTGAAGATTGAAATTGTCTAGGTTTAGCTCTAGCCATTCAGCTCCCAGCCTTGGTACATCATTATCTGATAGCTCAGAGAATTGATTCCTATAGTTTTGCTCCATGTAAGCTCCATATTGCATATAAGTTTTAAGTTGCTATTGAAAAGATCCTTCTAAACCAGCAGCTATCAGTCTGTGAGCACATGTTTATGAACTACTAGGAGTCCTCAAGAGGTCACTAAGAAAAGCAAGCCTATTGGTGGTAAGTTTAAATTCATTATATATGCTTTTGTATCTAATAAAGAAAATGGGGCTGTAATTAGGAAAGACTGAAAACTGCATTCCTAAAATGAGCACCTAAGTTTACTGCAAGATCAATAGAGAAATAAGGCATTTGGAGGGAATTAGTATCTGCCTAGATCTGGATGCCTACCCCTCTCCATTTATTATACATGGAGTTCAGGCATGCATCTTCAAAAGACTTTCACTGCACGCTTAAAAGTAGGTGCAAGCTCTATGTCTAAGTGTGAGAAAGTGGATTTCACCCACTCTTGAGCTGTGGATATAAAAAAGATTAAGCATTTCAGTAAAACACTCCCATCAGTGCCAGTTACAGTATAACATCTCTATAACTACATGAGTTTCACCTGTAGGCATCTAAGATTTATATCCTTCTTGGCCATCTGAGGAATTCACGTTGAGCTCACTAGCCATCAGGAACCTCAGGTCCTCTTCATGATCTCTGTTTTGCAAAATATTGCCCATATCCTGTGCATACAGTCTTTTTTCACAAAGGTATGTCCTCACATCTAAATTGGAATATGTACTATTTACAGGCACCCAAAATATCAAGAAATCTAGGGTTCTGTGTTTCAGCATGTAGATTTCCCGCCTTCATTATTTATTTCTCCCCCCCCTTTTAATCTYCTGAACAAATTCTGTCAGCACTTATGTTTTCTTTTACATCTTTAAAAAAGTAAATAGCTTGTTATTAAGAACCTATCCCCATAAGACCTTATTARAAATGCACCAAGCTGGCAATGTTCTATTTGAAAAAAGTTGAGACTTGTCATTTAGTATGTTTAGACAAAAATGTTGAGCTGAATCAAGTGATCTACTTAACAGAAATGTGCTGCATAAACACTGTTATCTTTTGTGACCGAATTTATTCAAAGCTATTTTGACAAGGTCTTGTCAAAGCATATACTCACTGGCATAAATTATATTATCTTCCTATATTAATAAATCCCTGCATTGACTATAATCATTCAGCTGTTCAGAATTAATGTCACAATGCAAACTTATAACTACCTGTATCATTTCATTTACATTTTGTTTTAATATTGGTCCAACTCTAGCTTTCTTACTGTCTCTGGAACATGTCTACTGTTCTAACAATTGCTAAGTATTAATCCTGAAAGATCACTGACCAGCTTTTTTAAAATTCTTGGTGTGAAGTTATCCAGACATACTGATCTAAGAACATTAATATTAGCCATTTTAATATACTCTTGAATTACTGCTGAAATAGAAAATATTTTGTCATTATCACATGATACAAATGCATTACCTACTCTTTCCCAAATACAGCACAGGAATATCTAGCCCATCTTTTCTGCATGCTTATCAACAGTTCTATCTCTTTTATCTAACAACAGACAGTTGTTGGAATTCTTAGTACATTTTAAAGAGTCCTTTTTAGCTGTTCTTTTCTATGCAGGTCATTGACTTCTTACATGTCTTTTTTCCTCCATATTATTTTTTCTATAATCACTACTGTCAAAGTTATATTCATCATTACTTTTTTTTTCTGTTGTATCTATATTATAACTGCCTAACAAAATGCCCTCTAAAGAGGCTGAAATAAAGAAGTTGTTTTTTTTGAGAAGGGGTGTTTTAACTTGCCCGTGTTTTCTGATCTGAGATCTATGTAGACTTTGAGGCCCATCCTCAATACACTTAGACTCAACCTAGTTATTCACTGACGACTGTTTTAGCCTACTTTTTCTTTTGGCTTTGTAAAATTGTTCCTTTTAAATCATCAAGTCAATATCTTTGTATTTTATACTTTTCTGTTGATTACAACCAGTATGATTAAATAATCATTTCTGTGATGTCCACCAAAAGCTCCTACTTTTTTATCAGTTTTCAGATCTGATGATTATGAACTTGTCTAAAGCAGGATTCTTCTATGTATGTTGGATGCAAGAGTGTTTGAGTAAAGAGTTTACCACCTAATTTTAGAGATTCTGAAGACATTAGTTCTGGTAGGATAAACTCTCCTGCTTCATCACTAAGGGTGTAGCTACATGACACACTGAAATTTAGATTCCTGCTCTAGCTCTGATTAAGCTAGTCCAGTTATCACAGGGAACGTAGCCACACAGGGTCATTAGCTTCTCCTTATAGCGAAAGTGGTCAGTCAGAGTCCCTTTAGTGCTGCTTGTAAGGGCTGGTCCTATTGTACTATGTAGATATTATGCTCAGAAGTCTCCAGGATCTTCTTTCAGCACATTGTAGTCAGTTGATTAAGGGGCTGATCCTTTCACTCCCTAATTGAAGGAACACAGCATAGGCAGCGAAGGACTTTTTCTGACCACATCCCTTAATTATTTTTATTCTGAACATCAGAATTTAGCTCCAAATGAGTATTCATTGCCTTACCTTATTATGCTAAGGGATTCTTAAACAAGTGTTTAGCCAGACTATTCCTCTGCTGTGCCAAAGTCTGTAAAGGCTCCATCTCCCGCGTGGTGGACCAGCATTTCACAAAACCCAAACCATTCTATGTTATTTCTCTAATCAGGAGACTTCAGCCAAAATATGCAGGTATGCCAATTTTACAGTGTTAGCATTTGTTAACAAATTTTTCAGCATAAACACTCTGAGGCCAAAAATGCTTTCTTTAATAGTAAAGAATGTGATTTTGCCTCTCATATTCTAGCAGTTAAACACTAGTGCAGGACCACCCATTGCTAACAAATGTTGCCAATGGCATTTGATCTCAAAAAACAGGTAGCTTCAGGTTCCATAGGTGAGGCAGAAAAAAGAGTGGTGGTAATTTCTACCAAAATCCCCACTTTTCTAAAAATCATAGATGTGATTTTCCAAGTATACATTTTAATCTTGTGAAATTACACCGTGTACAGATTTCCATCTGTACTAATAGTACATAAATGATTAAATTACATGTTTAAAGAGCATGCTATTGTAGCTTCCGACCCTACTATCTAACAAGTCAGAGCTGAGAAGCTGTATGACAACTGATGAAAATCCAGGAGACACTAATGTCTTAAAGATGAGTCAGTGACCTGCTGTTCTCAGAAAGGCCTGTTGTAATAAACTGTCTGAAGTTCAGATATATATTAAACCTATAAAGGTCAAAAAATTGGACTGGAAACAATAAAAGGTTTTTTATGTACTTTCTTTTCTCAGATGGGCTGAAAATATTTCATACATACCTGAAACCAAGAAACACGAGGCTGTTACTTAAAGTTTTTAAGACTTCTTAAAAATCTGAGTAAAGATGTGGTTCAGCTATTGAGTAAGATGTCTTGTTTCCTCCAGACAGGTTGATGATTCTTTATTCAAGAATTCAAGTAATGAGCAGTTGAAGTTTCTTGAAGCATCTGTTCCGCCAAGTCAGCACTGGCCTTGATAAATAGAAAATCAAACTGATGCATACAAGTGTATACACACATGCTCAAGTTAAACTTACAAGGGAAAATACTTAAACAGATCTTTGCATAGACAGATTTATATAATTAATCTGTAATTAGGCTGTATATGGTGGAGACCGACTCAGGTCAAAACACAGAAAATACAGGCATGGTAGGATCTTTACCTGTTGCTGCAATGATTTTTTTCAGAGGTTACTTGTGGGTAAGTTTACATGCCTTCATTTAGATGTCACAAACCTTCACTGCTATTCTAACTTACTCATTTTACATTGAAAGAACAATATGTTTAGCTAAAGGATTAAAAACAAACCACAAGTACAACGGCACCTGGGTGCTTTTACTAATCTTAGTAAATTTCAAACATAGCTTTAAAAGTCTTGCCTTATCTTGAACTGGGTAAAAGAGAAGCTTGCATACACCACTTGTTTTATACTTGTCTTTATTCAGCTTTGCATTAGTGAGTCTCCTTTGACCTGTAGTAGAGAGGAACTGGTTGTTTTGCAGGGTTTACATCCTTATATTCTAGAAAGCTATCAAATTCAGTCCTCTGATACTGGAGTCACTACGTTCAGGAGGTTTCTATCTGACATGTTGTGCAAATTCCAGTAACAAAAAGGTCAGGAGAAAATATACTCTTCGCTCCCTGCAGCATGGCAAAGAATTCCTGAAGGATTCTACTGGGAAGAAGCTTTTACTCAACTGTCCTGGGGTATACAGGGGGATTGGGAAATTCAAACACATTTTCTGTACATGTTTCACAATAAAGCCTTGTCCAAGAGCAATTGGAGATACTTTTCTGATTGTAAGACTTTGCACACTGCAACAGAAAGGTGGAACTGCACGGCTAATGAATTGTTTAGAGGGGAAAGAAGTCCAGACATAGTGTTTTGGGGTTTTTTTTGGGGGGAGGGGGGGTTGTTTGTTTGTTTTTTTTAATCTAGAATGCCAGGCTGAACTAATCAAGAAGTGCCATTTGTTATTTCAGGAAGAATATCCTTTTCTCTATAGGGTCTATCACGATATTTTTGCTGAAGTGAAATGAAAAATGGCAACCAGGCTTCCCTTTGCAGGAGAAAAGGGAACACCTATGTAAGCTAATCCTGAAATACCAACCGATAAAGGTACACAGCARTAGGCTATCATTTTATCATTTTCCACATTCACTTTAACAGAAAGTCACCCTGCTACATTCCTCATTGTGGTGGTGCTATATTATGCAGCACAAGTGACATTCTCAAAGCCTGTCATGAGCTAAGATGTAGCTTGTAGCTAGTGCAATCTTGTTTTCAGTGGAAAGTTAGAATGAGAAAAATGACTTTCCTGAGGTAAAAGGATCCTACTGGCTGTCTTGTGAAAAACAGAAAGTAAGAAGAGAATCATTTCTTCCCTTGAGGAGATGTATTCTAATGAGTGGCCAAAAGTACAGATGACTACTGATTTTGCAAGTGGATTATTTATTTCCACTTCTCTAGTTAGTTACATGAAAAAATGAAGTGGATATTGCTGATTCAGGACAGACCTCTGAATGTGCTAACAGCTCTTGAAATTATTATCAGGCATCTAAGTATGGCTTAAAGGCCAGCTCATCATTATGAAACAATTTATCCATGTCTTTCCAGTCCTTCCCTCTCCCTCCAAACAGCGTACGTGTTTAAGTCCCCCCAAATTCTGACACTTTACCTCCTCACAAGGACAGTGCCCGGTCTTCCCTCAAGTTACATGTTGTGTAGCCTATGAATTAGGAAAAAAAGAGGGCCTGTCTACTTCTCCTCCCCCATTCCGCCCATCCTGAACTCTTTTGCTCCCAACCATTCTCCCACAAGGCAAYGCAGTGATACGCCACTGCCAGGCTTCCAACTGCCTGGAACTTGACATTTGTTCTTGTTTTCTCCTGTCTTCCCTAATGGGTATAGCACTACTAAGCAAAGAGGAATGCAAAGAACAAGAGAGTTCAAAGTAATTGAGTCTACATTCATTCAGAATGTCTGGATCCTTGCCCACTCCGAACCTGGAGCATTTAAATAGTTTCAGAAAATTTAACCCTTTTTTATTAAACCTGGTAATGCTCTTTCAAGTGTGGAGTATTGTGTTTCTCTCATCAGTGACTAAATACATTGGAAGGTGTTCTTCGTATGTTCAGCTGTAGGTGCTTACCACTAAACATTTTATTTCCTTTTTTCGCTTAGTTGGACAATAATCTTTATATTTTTTCTATTATATTCTATATTCTATAATATATACATGTTTCTTACATATATCTTACATAATATATATTCTACATATTGTATAGTATAATATATATATTATGTAACTRCTTTTATAAGATGCTCAGAGAGCTGCATTACAGAGGAACGATCACTTACAGTAATTCCCAAATGTTTCTGCCGAAATTTGTATTTACATAAACAGAACTATGCTGGGTTTAAAATAACTCATTTGGCTTTTCTGCTGCAAATGAGTCTGTTAAAGTATAAACTTACTTCTAACTCTCTCTGCAAAATCAGTGAAGAAATAGAAACATTTTAAAATGATTATAAATGTAAACTTGTATTTTTCTGATGATTAATTATGAACTCCTGTTTTAATTAAACCTTAATTTAGGACATGCTTAGTTGTTTATTACTAATTTCAGTTTGTAAAAAAATAAATAAACAAACAGCATAAAATCTAATATGAATGGAAGTTATTAAAGCATGATATCAAATCATTTTTGACTGGATCTAAACATTCTTTTAGACTGTCTGTAATGTAAATAGTGCAGCACTGTGTAGGTCAAATAAAACAGTGAATCTGAGTAGGAACAACAGTTAACCTGGCTTGTCTGGTTAAATGTTAGTGACAATAGAAATACTAAAATAAAAAGTACCCCTTAAAAATAGTATACTCTTTAGTAATCTTCCATTGACTGTTGCTTGACTAAAGACTGTAGGACTGGGCCCATGATTAGCACAAAAACATGGAGAAGGGATTGTATTTGTTTACTTGCAGTTCAGATTTAATTACATCCTTTTAAAAAACTAAATGCATGCAGAGCCACTTCTGAAAATGTTAAGTATATACAGAGCTTTACTCAGTGATGCTGTTCTAATTAAGTTGCCAAAGTGTTTGCCAGAGCAGGCCTTTTATAAATGTATAGGTATATAGATATATATGTACATAAAACAAAGCAAAACAAAAAAACAGCTACGAAACTATCTGTTTATCATTCATTTAATCAAATGGAGGTAAAACATAATTAAAGTGTGCAAGTCTCAGAAACATTTCAGTTACTACAGCCTTACATGTTACATAAATGTTTGAAAGTTACTTATATATGTACTACATGAGATGCTGCCTAGCTCTATATTCCTTCTGGACTTTTAGGAAAATTACAGATGAATTAAGTACTGGATAGCATAGCACAGTATTATTAGTTTTGCATTTTTAAAGCTGTTAAGAGAGCACTTGATATTGAATTTGTCGTTTCAGGGGGGCACAATCATATCTCAAAGTCTAGCTGGATTTAAACAGGGTTGCATGAAGGGCATTCACACAGAAAAACAAAACAAGGTTTTAAAATCCGTTTGTTAACACACCTGGTTTTAAGCTGGAATGGAAAAAAAAAAGAAATATCAGTGAGGAGTCTTTGGAAAAAAGGATACAAAAGGGATACAAAAGTTATATATTGTATGAATCTGAGTATGTATTAGTGCTGGATTGAAATTAGTCTACATTATTTTAAATGCTACGCTAAAGGGAGTAGCCGGATCTACATTAGTAATAAGAAGCATCAAGTGGCTACATATTGCTAAACAGACAGTTTGTGTAAAGAAATGTTATGCTAAACTCTTTCCTGGCTCTGTAATTGCTTTCCGTACTCAGACTCCGAACTTGACTCAGATTCAGGCTTGCCACGGACCTAAAGACAAAGGGGAGGGGAGTGAAAGGCTGACCAGAGAAATACTTTTCACGTTTACAGAAAGTCTTCTCTGAAATGACAAGGGATAAATGTGGAGAGGGAAAGGCTGCTAACGTTTCTGCAAATTCACAGATTCTCCCCATACAAACCGGGAGTTGAGGGCTGGCACGGAAGATGAAAGGAGGAAACTTTTTTTTTCCTAGGCTCCACTGTGGGCTGTACTTGTCTCATATAAACCTTGTCTTGTACTTGTCTCATATGAAACCTTGATTTTTGGATAGAAAGACAGTCTCCCTCCTTCAGTTAAATATGAGGGAACTTAGCTCACTGCCTGATGACTACAACGAAATATGTTCTGTGTCGAAACCACACCTCAAAACAAGTAAATAGACGAGAAACTTGTCTGAGAGGAAAAAAAAAAAGGCGAGAGAAACAAACAATTGTCCCTATCTCTTTTCCTCTCCCCTTCTTCCCCTTCTCTGATCTATTTTTATAATAGCATTTTCACAGTAATATGGTGGAGATGTATATTGTAATACTGAAATTTATTAGCAGGAGGTTTTGCCTTCAGGACAAAAAATAATAAATTTGAATGACTGGTTTTAAAACCTTTTGAAGATGAAAGGTATGAAAGACGGTTATTTTAAAATGTCTGCTTCAGAAACGCTTCTTTAAAAGACTATAAATAATGTTAAGATATTGAAAGGGACCTCGCCAGAYCGCTTAAACCGCGCGTGTTGAAAGCCATCTCGCACTTTGTTACGAGACATTCCCGCGCCGCGGCTGGATGTCCCCGTCCGCATAAAAAATAAAAAATCATCAGCATTTGTAAAGCGCCCGATCCAGGCAGGACTTCCGACGATTGAAAATAACCATCGGACACTTTGCCCGCTCCGCCGGGTACTGCTTTCCCCCGAGGTACTCGAGTCACAGCTTAACGGCAGCTGTCAGGAACAACCCGGGCCGGGTCTTCCCTCGGCGTCACCGCCCCGCCGCCGC
>NW_020448185.1:1237387-1268277 GCF_003343035.1 Apteryx rowi
GGAGGCGGCCTGGGCTGAGGCGGGGCGCGGGCTTCGCCGCCCGCCCGTCCACACAGCGGCCGGGGCGGGGCGCGGAGGGAGCCGGGCTGCCCCTGCGAGTGTGTTGAAAGCTACAGCTGCTGCCTTTGCACTTGCCTTGCAGCAGAATTAGAGCAACCGCCTGTCTTCCTCGCCCACGCACAGAGTCATGTTCAGTTGGGGAAGGGGGGGGGGACCGGGAGAGGGGGGACTTCCCGGGACTTTCTGCCCGTCCAGAAAACTGTTTGGAAACGGATCCACATGCAAACAGCTGGAAGAGCTAAAAGCAGAAAGCGCCAACCGCAACCTGCTTTTAGCACACAAACGGTTTTAATTTGAGACTCTTATTTCCAGACCTTGGCTCTTTCACTGAGCATAAGTCGCTCGCGCGGTTTGCCGTGGCCGTGCCCTTGCGTGGCGCAGATGTGGCGGCGCGGGACGAGCCGGGGCTGGTGGCGGGGCCCTTTGCAAAGTGGCGCCCGCTCCGAAACGGAGGCCGGGGCGCTTTGGCACCCCCCCACCCCCACCCCCCGCGCCCCGGCTGGCCTGGCTTGTGAGCGGCGTTACGGGGCGCTGTGCGCTAACGCCCCGAGCTGAGGGCAGCGATATTTCAGGCTCTGCGTTTCGGTGATATCTGCTGAAAGAATAAATAATTCTGTCTTCAAAGCAAGCTGCCCGTGGCTTCTAAACAAGAACTGGGAAAAGTAGCCTGGCATGTTAGGGCAGATCTAGATCAAAGGACAGGGAATGCTGCTTTGTTTGTTTRTTTTGTTTACTGGTGGTCTTTGAAGAAAGGTCTTAAAATCCGCTTTTGAGCAGACTTGCTGTTTGTCAGCTGCTTTCTCTTTTAGGGTGCTAAACGGATTCGGTATGAGTGCGCTCTTTACAGGGCAAGGGGGAATGTAGCATTTGCCCACTGGAGAGTGCATGATAAATGTTTTGCTGATGACTGTACCAGTAATGTATCGGGCTGTAGCCACCCACGGATTCCCTAGCACCACTACACTAAGGGAATGATTTCCCAGTAATTAAAGAGCTCTCCTAGGACTGAGACATGAACAGGGACATGTTTGTCACGTTATTAACCAATTATACACTGCATAGATTTTTTAAAAGTGTTAGTGTAGTCCCAGAAACACTTTAAACAAACACTAATGTAGTCAACCTGTCTTTTTTTTATTCTGTATTATTCATAACTTTACACTTTGGTGTAACATTTATAACTTTCTTTTAAGCATGAAAAATCCTAGAAGTATAAAATCACATATACATGTACATATATAAACATTGTTTGAAGTATTAGCATTCAAATAGCCAGCTGAGGATGTGGCTTTTGGAGTTAGCATTTCAAAGAGCAATGCGTGAAACAGGCAGTAACCTTGTTAGAAGAGTGAATTCCAAAGTACAAGATCTGTAGATTAGTCATACAACCTATCATTTTTGTATGTAGTACTCTGCTGTACACATAAAAGACGAAAAGTTTGTCATACGCTAAAACATTCGCTCAATCTTAATATTTGTTCTGCATTAACAACTTGCGCCATATTTTATCTTCTTATTTTTGATGTTTTTGATCAGCATGCCAATTATAAAAGACAGTTTTTCATTCGTGTGAATTGTTTAAAATTTCCTTTATGGGTGACTAGCAGTTGGCTAAACAATATTGTTTGTTATATTCAAAGTCTCACGTGACTTGCATGCCATCTTGTTTGTTAGCTGATAACAAATCATGTGGATTATCTGTTTTGTTTTTATAGACAAGATGTGAAATGGAGAAATATCTGGCACCTCAGCTTCCACCCGTTCCTGTCATCCCTGAACATAAAAAATACAGAAGAGACAGTGCCTCAGTTGTAGACCAGTTTTTCACTGACAGTGAAGGGTTGCCTTACAGTATCAACATGAATGTCTTCCTCCCTGACATTAGTCACCTGAGAACTGGCCTGTACAAATCTCAGCGACCATGTGTGACCCACATCAAGACAGAACCAGTCACCATCTTCAGTCACCAGAGTGAAACTACTGCCCCTACCCCTGCCCCTACTCAGGCCCTTCCTGAGTTTACCAGCATCTTCAGCTCTCACCAAACTCCTGATGTGAACAACATTTTTATCAAGCAGGAGCTTCCTACTCCAGATATTCATCTTTCTGTCACACCCCAGCAAGGCCAGTTATATCAGCTCTTGAGCTCACCGGATTTAGATATGCCCAATACTACTACTCAGGCAGCCGTAATGGACTCCCTTAACAATGTTTCCATGCCGTCAGCCATGGCAGGCCTTAACACACTCTCCTCAGCTGTTCCACAGACTGCAATGAAACAGTTCCAGGGCATTCCTCCGTGCACCTACACGATGCCAAACCAGTTTCTTCAACAACAGGCCACTTACTTCCCTCCTTCACCCCCAAGCTCAGAGCCTGGAAGTCCAGATAGACAAGCAGAGATGCTACAGAATTTAACCCCTCCACCATCATACGCCGCAACTATAGCTTCCAAGCTGGCAATTCACAATCCGAATATACCAGCAACACTGCCAATAACTTCCCAGAATATACAACCAGTCAGATACAACAGAAGAAGTAACCCGGATTTGGAGAAAAGACGTATCCACTACTGTGACTATCCCGGTAAGCAGTCCGTTACAGAAAAGCATGTAATCCCAGCTCTTGTAATAAAAAAGTGTGAATAAGCATAGACTAGGTATAAATGGTTCTCTTTCGCTGTAGTCTGCCTGGAGATAATCAATTCCTTTCTTGTTAAAATAAGATTTCTCCTCTTCAATGTCTCATTTTTTGAGATGCTCTTTCAGATTCTTTATCTAATATATTGTACATCAATTTTTTCCTTCATGTCATTTCTTACTCTCTTAAACTCCTAAGCTCATTTTCTCATGTTRCAAAACTTAGACTCTATAGGAAAAAAAAATTACAGCCTTCTCTAATTTAAATCAGTGTGGCTGTCCACCTCATGCTCTCACTTTTCTAATACCAGGGATGGACCAGCAGCTCAATTTGTGCAAAGTGATACATCTCAGTTTGAGTCTGTTGACACTAAAAGAATCATTTCAATTCCTGGTAGCTGAGGCCATGGCTGTATCTTCCGTGTTATGAACAGGGAATTCAGCTGCCTGGAAAAATCCATTAAAGCTGCCTTTGAAAATTGTCTACAGATAAATTCCCTTAAAGCCTATCCTTTTCTTATACTGAACTGGAAGAGAAATCTGATTCTGTCAACTGTTCTTTCAAGTAATATGTGATCCCAKATATAAGCTGTTAACACTGTTCTGAACACATCTAGAAAGTGCTGCATTTAGCTGATCTCTCCCTTAATAAATATAATCATGGATGATATATCATCCACTCAGTGTGCAATATGATAAATGCCTAATGAAAAAGTTATGTACAGTCATGAATAGCAATGGTAATGGTTTGAGCAGATTCTTTAGGAAATTTTGAAAAAGTCYGAGTTGTAGGGTGGACAATTTATGTAACAGGTGTTACTGTATGTGGATTGTAGCAGCTATTGTTTTATATTACATTGCAAGGTAGTGTCTACCAGAAACATATTTTGTTTTCCTATGTAAAGCAACATAATTTTTTTTTCCTGTATAGAGCAATGTCTCCCTAAGAGCTTTCTATATTAAATTATACTTTTAAATGATTATGCTGCCAGAAGGTTGTAAACTTAAATATTTCCAGATAGTACCTCAGCACCGAATGAAGAAGTTTAAATTTAATCTGGAGCATTCCTGTTCTCAATCCTGATATGTTTGTCTTCCTTTTTATTTTCTTTTGTTTTAGGCTGCACAAAAGTTTATACAAAGTCTTCTCACTTAAAAGCGCACCTGAGAACTCACACTGGTATGTACTCACTCTCTCAATGTCTCTTGTTCATTAATGGGTTGTTTATCTTTTGAAAAAGCAAGTGTGTTTGATTTGCCATCTTTTCCCTGTTTTTTACAGAATGGTGTGGGTTCAGGCTGGCAGTTTAGTTAAGAAAGCTTTCTGGTTTGGTCGATAAAAAGTAAAATTGCTTTTATTGTTAAGGCAATTTTGTTAAACCTTTTACAATACACAATTAAAAATAATTACAAACAAAAATGGTGAAATTTTCAAACTTAAAATGCTTCGAAGTAAAAATAAATTTTTTTCTCCYTGCAGATACTGAAATAAGCATAGTAAACATGTTACCATTTTCAAGATCTGTCAAAATAAGTAGAATTTTCTGTTTTGGGCTTTCATGTTGACCTGTTAGAATTATTTAATCTTATAATTTTTCAGAAATTCCCAAGGTATCTCCAGTTGCTTTGTCCTTAGCATTAAATGTGCAATTTTTTTACAGTAAGTTGTTTTATACTGAAAAAAAATCATTTCAATTTCTTATTGGTGAAAGACATTAAAATGGATGAAATGAAAATGAAAAGTGTTAGTGTGTAACATTTGTTTTTGTACCTTGATCAAATTCTGCCTGCAGCTATAGACACAGACCCAGTTTATGGGCCTGCATTGAGCTAAACTCAGGACAGAGCTTTGCTTATACATGCATACAGTGACCATATATTCGAAGCACAGCTATTAGGGGAACCAGTCTGTTCAAAATTGTAGATCAGCTTCAGCAGAAGGAATGAAAAGAGACGGAGATGATGGGAGAAATACATAACTCCCCAACAGCATACTTTTAAATTGTTAGGACAGTTCTTTACTGGGATCTTAATAAAAAATCTATCATGCTAAATCTTTACAGTAAAAAGCACATGACTTTTTTGTAAAGAAATCAAATGAGGAGACTACTATTCTTGTTCTTAAAACTGAGAATGAAGTCAAACTCCTTTTATATGTGAATCTCAATTCTAAGCAATACAAGAGTCGCGTTTCAAGCAATTCACTTATTGAAATAGGCTGTCAGCTCTATGGTGGTGCCGTTCAAGTAGTGGGGTTTCACCTAAGTTTAAACCAAAAGTCAAAACAAAACTTAACATGAGCTATGATCTAGCAAAATGTGTTTCACTATCTCTGTGGAAACAAAGTCTTGTATTCAGCAGCTACTTTGAATGGATCCTTGGATTATCGTAAATAAACTGAGTATCTGTAGGCTAAATATTACTATGGAAATTCTGTTTTGATAAATGAAACAGTTATCTCTGTTGCAGTCACAGTAAAAATTAAAAACAACTGTACAGAGATTATTACTTTACATTAGCAATAGGCTGAACAAGAATGCTGTTACAAATATTTTGCGATATATATCATCACTCATTATCAGCTAGCTTAATAGGAATGGAATATTTTCATGAGGCTATAAACTTGACTGACATCACAGAATGTAACACCATTGCTCTTTAATAAATAATCTGTAAGGTAAAGTGGGTGCAATTTCCACTCACACGTTTTAGCCAGCAATTAAATATCAGTTTAAAATATCTTGCTTGCTATTACACAATGACTGTAGGAAGAGAGATAAAAACAAAGCTTTACTCTAAAAATGAATGTTACTTAGTCATTGTTTGAAATCCATGCTTTTACTTTTTAAAATCAGTTTGTACCTGTTTTCTATCTTGAATAGTGATGACTGTAAGGTTTATAAAGTTGCTGCTTGTGTGCACAGAAATATGTATCAATCACATCACTAATGTATATTGCTTAGGGTCAATAATGTTTATTGTTGATTTCACTTTTTTACATATAGATATTTGACCTTAGAAATGTGGCTAAATGTGCAAAGGTCAGAGAAGCTGATGTATTCATGGAAACAAGAATGTTGKTTTAGATAAAAATCTAGTGAACTTAAGCAAGTCTGTAATACAAAGGGTCTTCTGGGGAGGTGAATGAAGGGATAAACTGTCTAAAGCTTTAACATGCAAGAATGTGAGTCCATATCCTGTTACCTGCATTATTTCAGAGTTTGGATTAGTTTAACTCTGCTGTATATTCATTTAATACTTGAAGATTTCCAGTACAGATTAAAATCTCCGTCTTTACATACACTTGAAATATGTCTTAATACAAGTAAGATTGCTCACATACCCAGTACCACATAAATCAATTAACTGAATATTAACGTAAATGGACACAATCCCAGGGAAACCCATGAAGTTACACTGGGGGCCTAGTTTCTTCAGGAGTGAACAGGAATTTTACTATTGATCTGAAAAGAGAAGGACTTGATACTGAGGGCTATGTTTGTGTGTGTTTTTGTCTGTACACAGTCCACTCTCCGTGCACCCCATCCYCCCAAACTATGAATTCATACAGCGCTATTGAGCTTTGATTCCTTAAAAAAAAAAAAAAAGTTTATGAAGCCTTTACCTTCAAAGTCTGAAGTGTCACGTAATCCATTTTAATAAAGTTGTGTGTGATATTCTTTCAAATCCCTTCAGGGATAGCAGACCTGTTTATCTGGCTAAACCCGTTCTTTAGTAATCATGGACCACTGAAGTTGTTTTCTCCTTATTCTTAGTTTCTTAACAATACCTTTTAAAATTGGCTGCAGTCTCTCTCTCATCCCAACCAGTCCCCGCCCTTCTCAGCAATCTGTCATCTTAAAATAAAAAAGCCTGCAGCAAAGTTTGTCTGCCATTAAAAGTCAAGACAGACCTTATGGTTTTCCTTTTGTATTGGAAAATCTCAGCCTTTATACAGTATTTATTTAGCAGTCTTTCTCTTCTGAATGGCTTTGACTGAGTTTAATAGATGTTCTTTGAGAACAAACTTAAGGGAAATGTTATTTTTGAAAGATGGAATGTAGGCTATAGTCTTTTTCCAAATTCAAATATGAACACCTTGTCAGACTTTATAAATTACATTTAAATAAAACAGTAAGAAAAGGACAAGAGGAAAATGTTTTGCATTTTTCTTCTTAGGTGTTTCTAAGGTGTTTACCTTACACTAAATCAGATAGTATAAGTTGGTTCTGATTTAATGGAATTATGCCTGGGCTGCATATTCATGCTTTTGCTGTTGATTTGGAATTGAATACTCACTAAAGAACTAAGCAAGTTTAATGTATTTGTTCTAGTCCCTGAAGGAGGCATCCATTTTTCTTTCACTAGAGATTGCTTTAGTGTTTTTAAATTATGAATTTTAATTGTTGATAAACTAGTAATCCAAAAATTTAACACAAACAGCCAACCTGCTGCTGCAAAGGTACACGACATTTTATATCCATCTCTATGCAGTTCTGGAGCAGATATACAGTACATTTGGGTAATATCTTAAAGCCCTTCAGTATGGTATCTTAACTTGGGACAAGTTATTCCTGAAACAGGTAAAATGATATTCAATATGCTAAAGTGTTTGTTGGAGCATCTTTCAAAATAGATTGGATTTTTTTACTTCTTGTATCAGGGATTTTCTTCTAAAATAATTTTAACCTATTAGTCACAGAACAAGTTTAGTTTCATAACTTGTTTTGTGCAACTAGTGTATATAATGTGTGGAGTTTCTTATGCATCTATTGCAGGCTGCTCCACGGTGAAGTTACCTTAAAGTACAGGCATGACAGCTTTGTATACAACTTGAAAAACATGTTGAATGTCAGTGAAAAGCAGTTAATTGTGTGCTGTAGATAAACATCTTTAGCTTCCTTTTGTGATATCTGAATATATATGTATATGTCAAAATTTTTTTTTTTTAGAAACAGCAGTCCTATAACTTCTCCTGTTATGCTTCTTTATATGTAAACATTTTGGACTGTTAAAGTGGAGCCTTTATATGTAAGTACCTGGAATATCCTACCTGTAAACTGCAGAAGAGCTGTTGGCTCCAGGGTGTTTATTTTATTTTTTTTTTTATTTTTAATTTCTGTGAACAGCTKCACACTTCAGAATTGTGTATGGTTTTAAGAAGAAAACCTATCATTGTTTAGAACACATCAGGGCACACACACTGAGGACGTTTTCCAGCTGCATATTGGTTTTCTGTATACAGAGTCTTTGTACAGGCATGTTCTCTGATCACATGGTGGGTTTGCCATTAATAGTTTCTAACATTAACTGCAGAACTATTTCATCTCTATCTATAGATCTAGTTAGTATTTGGTGATGGGAAGTGGAAGCCGAGATAACTCAAGAGAAATGGCATTTCTCTGAATGAGATGCACTCAAAATACTTCCACCATCCCTAATTATTTCAAATGTTTATGTAGGCATGGGACAGCTGCTAACTTGTGCAGCTCCTCAAGGTGTTAACATTTTATTTTAATTTAGATCTCTGTCTCAATAGATCCAGAATTAGACTGTGATGGTCGCTCAGAATTAGAACCAGTCGTGTGCAATAGACTTTAGCAGTCCTTCGGACTTTGTGCTTTGAATTTACCATAGCTGTATATATATATGTGTGTGTGTATTACAGGTGGTTCCAAATAGACTTGCCCAGGAATTCAGGATGCCTATTATATGCCTGTTGTTCAGAAGGAAAGAGAAGTGGGAGTGGACTCCTACTGAAAAAAAGCACCTCACAAAAACATGTATTGATTCAAATCATCCCAGAGAATTAAGGGAAGGATTTTGCTCATGTTGTACTAATGGGGAACTGAGGCCCCAGAAGATTCCGCCTTGCTCATGGTTGCAGTATTCTGTGTATGTAGCAAACCTGATCCTGGAAAAATCTTTGGATCATGAAAATAGCTATTAAGTAATGTTTCCCTAAAGATTCGGTTTCTTTAACCTGTTAAATGAGTCAGTTGCACAGATTCTACTTTAAGGAGATGTCTGTAAATGCCATCATTGATAGACTAGAATAAGGAAGAATGGAGTAGAGTTAAATAAAAATGTTGTGAAAGTGCATTAAAGTGCAGTGTTGCTAGACTGCTGGAGAGTATCTTGGTATCTTTTATTTATGAATTCTGCTCAATCCATTAGTTGCCTGTGTGAGAAATGGAAGTACATTATTTTTCTGTGCAAACCACAGTTTGAGGGAAAATAATGCATTTTCAAACCTTTCATGAATGATTRCAGACCTTTGCATTAATTGATTTGGTTCTTTATCTCTAGTCATTGCCTAAATGAAACAAGTTTGAATGTGTTGCACTTCTTTGGATAAAGTCTTAGCAATATAGGCCTAAGTTTTAATCAAATATTACTTCATGGTGCAGTGTCTGGTGTTCAGTTTTTATAAAACAGTAATTAAATTCCAGGGTGTCAGATGAGGGGTAGTCTTGTTAGATTTTAGATACTTAAAAGCCTGATACCCTGATATTTTCTTTTTGATTAAAAGCTTAGAAAGTCTCTCTAAGCATGAAAGCTTAAAAAAATGTTTTTTTCTGTCAATTGCTCCCTGAGAGGATTAAACTTCAGTTCCAGGATATTTGATTCCTGATAAGGAAACTGTTGACCTAAGAGACTGGCTTTAAATATAGTTCATTTTGAGACTGCCCTACATACACTAGTATAGTCCAAGATTCACAGCAATTGCCAGTGATTAAAACTTTCCATTATTTGATTAGACATTCTGTATTGTAATTAATTTCTGAGCTTGACTCGGACAATTGACTCTCCTCTGGTTCCATGGAATATATTCTGAGTAGACTGTTGTTTGTTGTTTGTTAGATGACCTGCACCTCCCATTGGTGAAAGATTAGAAACATTTAAGTAATGTCCTAGTTTAGTCTGAGTATCTTGGTAGCAGCATTCCTGTTCTGTCAGACTGCATTATTTATATTCAGTGATCTCTAACAACTCAGATTAAGGACATATTAAAACCTTTAATTTTGGCAAGTGTACAGTGCTTTGCTTTTAGTTCAAGCAGACTTTAATGTATTGCTTTTTAGTTTTTGTGTTCATACAGTAGATGGAAATCTTGAAGTCTACAATACATGTTTAATAAATTCCATTTTAAGAGCACCTCTTATCTGACTGTACAAGAGCCAGTGTTATTGGTATGAGAGCTAAAGAGCTGTTCTTGCACCACAGGCATGGATGAGGAAATGTATTCTTCAACACAGAACTTGTAGACACAGCCATGCACCCCAGATGGCATGGATTTCTTATAAATCTACTTAAAAAATTTCCTTTCCTCTTTGTTTGTATATCTCCTTGAAGAGAGACCACCTCTGTTAAGACAGAATGTTATGCCAGAAAGAAAATAAACCATTTCACAGGCCAGTCAAGATTCCCCTGTAATCCTTGAACTGCGTAAGACAACACTTAGCAAAATAAGAGTGCTTCAAGCATTGGCGGAAGCTTTGAGAAGATAATGCCTTCTGCGTGTCTGTAGTCAGAAAGTGAACGATGCCGAACTTTTTAACTGCCCTCTTTGCTTGCCAAACCATCATTTCTTTTTTCCTGTTCACACTTTTCTTAGAAAGAGATCAAATACTACTTAATTTATCAATGATTAGACATACAAAGTGCAACGCTCTGTTAGAGGATTCCTTAAAACGCTGTTTGGTTGTGAAATAGTACTTAATAGTCACCCTCTAGTCAGCACTAGACTTAGGCATAGACTTTTTTTATATCTTTTTAATGCGCAGTATATGTTATGCATTCTTATCACTGGTGGCCTGGTGGACTTGATACTCAATTTATTTCCTCACTTTTATTTACTCACAAAATAAGCTTGACTTACTTTGACCTATTCCAGTGCACCAAACAGCTTTTAAGCAGCTGAGGGGCTCATTATTTTGAAATTTCAGCTTTCCATTCTTTCTCCAAAAAAAAACTGTCCTAAAAAAGGCAGAAAAACAAACTGCTTTTAACAATAACTACAATGCTTAGTCAATGACAGAATGGAGCTCTAATATTAGGTAAACTTTCAGAGCTAAAAGCTTGTTTTGAATGAGTTAGACATATACCCAAGCAACTATTTTCAATTCCAGTCAATCTAAAAGGGATTGGAGTTTAAAACTGTGATGCTGTAACCTAGAGGAAAGCTATTTCAGGCAAACTAGAACAGGGAAAAAACATCTAATTTGTTATTTTTTTCAAATCTTTGAGATTATAGCATGGCAGGGACCTAAGACAACTGATTTTAAGATGTGAAAAACTTGAAAACAAATACACCGAAAACTTTTAGAGACCATAAATCTTTCTAATAATCTGTTTTAAAACTGAACCTACCATAGGTAACTACTGCTAAGATTACTATTGTGCAGTAACTTCTGCTTTTCCTCCCAGCTTTCTGTCACACCTAGCTGAACGTTTTTTAAGGCCAGACGCTTGCCACTAGGGAAATAATTCCAAAGAAGCAAACTGTTTAATGTTAGTATATTGATTGTTTTGAAATTTTCCCCAGAAGCCAAGCTGGCCTGCTAACCTGCTGCTTGGACTACAGTTACTTATAAGCTGGACTTTCTTTGAGACTAGCTTTCTGGTGTTGTCAGACTTGTCAGTCTTCTAGCTCCTGAGAAGGCAGATGCCAGACAGTGATATGGCAAAGAGCAAACCAAAACGTGTTGTCTTTGTTAGTGAAGCAAAAATGGCATGCATGCTTCCGTACAAAACTTCAAAATGGATTCTTTCCCCACCCCCTTCTCCAACCTCAGGTGAAAAGACTTTCCAACAAAACAAGAAGGGAAATTTCATCTTCTAGACAGCTATGATACATACTGTCTTTTTTTTTTTTTTCCCCCTTATTACTCTATCATGTCTGACACTAGCTTTGAAATGTGCGACCTTTGGTGAAATTCTGGTCCCTTTTTAAGTCACTTTGTAGTCATCATACCTGTACTGTGAGACCTTTGGAACACTTTCGGCATTCCCATATATTTCCATTTAACAAGAATCTGTGTACCTTACTTACAGTTGCAAATGCTTAAACAGTTCTCTTATGCTCTTTAAAGTACATAGCATTAGGCTATTTGCACATAATGAACACAGCTAATATTAAAATGATGGAAAGAATGAGGGGGAGCCTGTTTACTTTTATACTCTTAGGAGCTATAATCAGATGTCTTCTTTTTGGAGTCTGAAAACAGTGCTGCTTTTTCTTCTTCAAAGAAGCTCCCAGCTCCCAGCTCTGATTGATAGAAATTAAGAGAACTTGCAGACGTTGGCAGTAACCTGATTTTGTCATAACTGTGTTTGGATTTCTGCATATGAATACAGTTGAATACTTTAGATTTGAAAATCTGGACCTCACTGCAACTTTGTACTTAAAGGAGTCCATTCTAGTAGTGAATTGCAGAAATAAAGTCACACCACTCTTTGGTGAAATAAGGAAGCTTGTTTTCTTATTAACCAGGAAATTCATCACTAATCTAAAGGTTTTTAATGACTGTTTTTCTCTGAACAGAACTTTAAATAGAAACATTTTCTTGAACAAGGACTACAGTTATAGGAAGCAGGTGTCTTCAAAACGACCATCAGCCACCACATTGGTGGTTCAGTACCTTAACCAGATGACTATGGCAATGACTGCCAGAGGATAGAATTAATATTAAAAAGACAATCGGTGTATTTTTAAATGATTCAGTCCCACAAAGATATATTAAAATGAGAAGAGCTAACACTGTGTGGCTCACTGGTCCACATAATTCTCTTGTGGTAGCAGCAAGGATCCCAAACCTTGGGATCTGCCTTGGGATCCAAAGTTCATCTATTGAAGTGCCTAATTAGTTTAACATGTTACATGGCACTTCTCTTATAGACATCCAGACATCTTTTTGATATCCTGGCAATCTTCCAGCATTATTATTTCTTTAACAGATGAACAAACTACAAGAAAAATAGTCTCGTTTCAGGTTAAATTCCCTTATTTCTTGCTAGGTGCTTTCTGTAGAAGAAATTCCAAACTAAACATTAGTGCTTGAGACTTCTGTGCTCAAGTACAAACCTGTTTCTCATGCTCTACAAATGTATTTTTTTAAAAACTGGAGAATGGATACATATTAGCAGTTCAAGAACTTAAAATACATTTTGTGATCTATAAGCCTAGCAAAATATTTTAAATCAGTGATATTGGAAGGAGGTTATGCAAAAATCCAATTAAACTTATGAAATCCCTATCCTGTTGAAGTATAATTTAAAGGAAAGCAGTTCTGTTTCCCAGAAGTGCTGTGTATAATATTTCTGGCTTGGGAAGAAAGGGTTGGAGTGTGCTATTTGGCTAGAAATCGGTACCAGCTTCCTCCATGGTGTTTTACTTGAACAGTGTTGACATTCTAACAAATCCCGTGGAAGCTCCCCTGAAGTGGAGGAGTTAGCTGTTTTTTTGCTTTTACAGTGAAATATCTGTTTGATACAGTGATCATGTTCCAGTAACTGAGCTATATTACATTCGTATTTGATGACCAATGGCATTCTTGGTTTAACACCCTATAGAAGTTCTAAAATGCTGGAGGAAACCCGGTATTTCTGAAACTTTACAGCTACTGTATTTCACACAATCATTAAAGTAAACAAATCTTGCATTGCTGTGTAGCCAATGAAAATAGTGGATAAAGGGTTCAGTGTCCCTTGTTGTGTGTACTTTTTTTAATAAATCCTCAACCCTAGATTTCTCAGTGCTTAAAGTCAGCATAGCAAAGAAGTAGAATCACTTAAAAAAAATGTAACAGAAGGCTTTTTTCCCTTGCCACAGGAACTTAGACCAATTTCTTATTTCTGCTAAATGACAAAAAGCATGTGTATGGATTGAGAGAGAGAAAATATTACTGGCTAGTTGTTCTTCTGCTTTCTTTAAAGGAGTGAAAATAATCTCCACCTTCTTTTTCTTGCCCCCCTTCCTCCTTGCCCAAAAGGAAAACATTTGAAATTGATTCAGTTCTTAAATAGAACTTTCCAACGGAAACTAACATTACAAACATAGATATTCAGTATTTTACCCCTAGGATTTATTCAAAATAATCTGGGCCTCTATATTGGCACTAAAAATACATTTTCCAGTTCTCACTGTTAGCCAAAGCAGGGGTTAAAAGCAGCATTTTGGCTTTAATTTCTCACACATAAAAGTAACACTGTTAAAAAAATCTGTGTAAGGCACTGACTTGTTCCCCTCCATGCATCCCCTGAGCACTATTCAGTTTAGCTCAGGTCTGCAGAAGTCAGCCAGAAAGGAGAACCAGCACTTTTCTGCCTGTTCCAGTGTCACACTGTATAGCTTTTCCAGTGAGTAACACTATTGTCCGTGAAGATTCATAATTGTGGCAATGACGTAAGATGAGATGACAACTAAAGTGGGATGAGCTACTGTAGTTTCCAGATAGGTCTCTGGAAACCTGGGTCACCTGGAGTTTGATGGAGGTCTGGCCATTGAACTCAACAGGGTTTGAATTTTACATTAGCTTAGAAGCTTYTGTATCCAACAAGCCACACAGTTCACTGCTGTACTGACTAGTGGTAGTTCATATACTGTCGCTCTTCATACTACACAGTGCTGCTGCTCACAGAATAAAGTTAGAATAGGAGGACAGCAGTTTTGTTTGGACTTAAACAGGGTCAGATATTATCTATGCAGAACAATTTTTGAGATATTTTTTTTCACTGCGATGTAGTGGAAGCCTCGGTGAAATTAGAGATACTTCATATCTCCAGACGCCAAGTTTAGAAACTGATTTAAATCTCATGGGCTCCATTCTGGTCCGTTCCGCTCTACACATTCCTAGTCTTTCTTTTGGTTAGTGTTATTTGTCTACCCTCTTCACCATTTCTCTCATTTCCTATCTAATTCTGCAAAATTTTTAAACAAGTATTTGGAGTATACAGAAGCCTCCCTATATATTTGCTCTCTTTGGGCAGTTAGGATGGGGGGGTTGTCACAAAACTGGGTGTTGACCACTGAGTATTATATGGCAGTTTTAAGTGAAAAGTCTTCAAGGTAGGCAAGAAGCTTTTATAGATTCATCTTATTGAGACTACTCTGTATTTAGGTTTAAAAATTAATTTTAAACAAGATGATAAAAACATTTGATTAAAAGAGTTTAAAGCCAATACAGGGAAAGAGGGGAAAGATGGGAGAAAAAGAAGGACATACCTTGACTTTAAGTTAGATGTTTCGAATGCAAGAGTAACACATTTGTGCAACTTGTACGTGTGTTTTATCATAAAGCATTTTCAGCTGATCTCTCTAGCGCTGTGTGTATGGATCAACAATGCAGTCTTCTGCAGACTTCATTATAGTTAGACCAAATTTCAATACATTAATGATGACAAAAGATCCTCTACTGAATAAAGATCTTAAATGTCATTCTGCCATGAAGACCAAATGTGATATCTCAGCTGGCTTCTCTTATATTAGAAAAGCTTTATGCTTTATGAAATTTTTTAACCTACAGTATGTTTTGTGTGGAGCAAAAAAAAAATCATATATGGTAGATCCATCTTCAATCATTATCAGGCAGACTAAATTCAACTATGACAGAAATTTGTAACAAATTGTGGTCTGATTTATCAGAAATCAAATAGTTTTGGACTCTGTGACAGGTGATTCCAGATCCTAAGTTTGTTTTTCCTAAAGGATGATGTTTCCACTGTGATTTCAATAAATCCTGGTTGTCGTGTATGCAGAGAGGTGGTGGTTGTTTGTCTGATTGTTTGTTTTTTCTTGTGGAAATCTCAGTCCAGTGGTGGATGTGCTGCCAGTATGAAGTCACTTYCCCCGTGTGAGCAAAGGGCTGAGTCTACTTTTAGTAGTGGATGGGAAGTTACTAGTTAGTTGATCAGAAAAAGCAGTAGAAACTCACAGACAAAACCAGTTTTATAATTTCAGCTAAATAAACATGTAGAATCTCTGAAGTACTTTATTGAAGGTTCTCAAATGGTGTTCTGTGTGTAGCTGGTGTAGAACAAACAATCTGATTGCAGGGTACTGGTTTCTGTTTTTTTTTTTTCTCCTGTGCTAATCTGATGATAAAAAAGGGAAAAGTAGCTACTCTGGGGTGCTGTAGGATTGAGACTGTGAGGGTAAAGGTCTGTGACCAAATGGAGAGGGAGAAGATTTGTAAGGCATGTTGGAAAGAATTTTTAGTAAGCTCAGCCTTGGCCTGATTCTGCTGCAGATAAAGGCGCTGCTGAGTGCTTTGCTAAGTTCAATTTTCTTTCTCTTTTTAACTAAATGGGTCAAATTAGTAAACAGCATATAGATAGCAATGGAATATCCCAATTTAAAGGTGTTTTTGTCAACCAGTGTCAACCAATAGCCAATAAATAGGTCATTTACCCTATTCATGTATATGAAGTTTGTTTTTAGGGTGACATAATGTCCACACCAGCTCCTGAGCAGGTGTATGTACACATGTAAAGTTCTGTTTTCACACAGAAGTCATCTTGACTTTGTGGCTTCATGTTTCTTCCATTTCAGCAAACAAATCTATAAATTATAGACATACTTAAAATAACTCATTTACAGTTCTAAAATGGATGAATGCAAGTATTTTGGGTGTTTGTGCCAATGCATTCAAGTCTAGCTGGATACTTTAAAGTTGTATTCAGTGCTTCCTTAAAGTAGCAGGTTTTCAGAAATGCCGTACTCCCCTTATGTCAGTATAGACTAAGGCGAACAGCAAACACTTGGCACCTCTTAAAATATGGCTATTTAAGCACCTATTTCTAGATGTTCAATTCTGAAAACTGGGGTTTTGGGCTTTTTGATGCTTTCTTCTGTATATAGCTAGCCCACACCAGAATACCACAAGATTTTATTGCCCCTGACATTTTTGAAAATATTATCCTAGTTGCATTTGTCACACAGTGTGCAGCTTTATTTACACATCAAAAGCTCTTAAACAGTAATCTTTCTTCCTATTTCAAACTTACTCTTAGAAAAAGTTCAGTATATCTTAATTTACCAGTTTTTAAAAATTGCAAGTGTAAGTTACAAGCTAGTCTGGATTGTTGTGTGAGACTGCTTTCTTCTCTACTCCCTTTCATATTGAGATGAATATGAGGGAGTGTATTGCAATCATCGCATGCATTTTTTTTTTTTTTTTTGCCTCTGTGACTATCTGTATCATAGCCGTCTTTAATTTGGATAAGTAATCAGCTTATGTTTGAAAGTTTCTTAAGTGGTATAATTTTACCAAGGTATTACCACAGATTTGAGAACAAAATTATCTGAAAAAGCAAAGAGGGGACAGGCCTATTAAATATAGCTGTTAATAACTAAGAAATGTCAACTCCTGTTGGGTTGTTTATTCCTCTTTAAACTGAACAAGCAATGTAATTTCAGTATGATCTCACATCAGTTTTCTTCTGAAGAGTGACAGCTGATAGTCTAATGTCTCTGTGTTCTCTGTGTTTCAGGTGAAAAACCATACAAATGCACGTGGGAAGGCTGTGACTGGAGATTCGCTCGTTCGGATGAATTAACGCGCCACTACAGGAAGCATACGGGGGCGAAGCCCTTCCAGTGTGCTGTGTGCAATCGCAGCTTCTCTCGCTCTGACCACCTGGCTCTCCATATGAAGAGACATCAGAACTAAAGCTGGACTTGTCACTGAGGCAGTTTTATATCTATGCAATTTCCTATTGACTCTCAATTCACAACTAAAATTAGTTTAATTTTTGACTATGGATTATCCATTTAAAAGAAATCTCAAAAGAAACTGGAAATGTATATTTTGTATATTTATGCAGAAAAATGGAAGACACTGTATCACAATACCAGAGTGTTCAGTTGTTTGTTTGCTCTCATAATGTATATGGCTTTAGTCAGCAGGTTTCATCTCTTTACAAGTATTATGTCTTGACACATTGCAGCATTATACACTTTTTTTCTGTTGCAGTGTTTTGACCAAAGCACTGTCATTATTGTGACAATGTTTAATAAATGAGTTAATGAGAGGCTGCAGGTGAATGAACGCAGTGGAAAAGCCATGAATTGTAACCCGTCAGGTTTTTACTGGACATATTTAGTACTTGTGGGTTTTTTTAAATGTTAAGTCGTTCTGTGGAAAAATATATAGAAAAATTCATAAACAGCCATAGAACAAAACATTTTGTTCTGTATGTTGCATGTTTGCTATGACAAAGATTTTGTAAATATGCAAATCAGCTTTTTAGGTTTAATACAAAAGTTTTCTAAAAATCATCTGAAAAAAGTGGTTGTTTTGCATTTGATAACACGGCACATTTACAAACAAATTTATTTAAATACCTCTCAAAACAGTACCAACTTAGCTTTATTTTTCTTAAGAGAAATGAGCTAAGCATTCAGATGTTTTGTACCTGTTAACACAAACGGTGTGCACTGAATATTCAAAGCAGGATTTTGTTTTCAGATTGCTCAAAAGGGCAAAACACTTAGAGTGAACTGTAAAGTAAATGTTGGAAGCTTAAATAATGGGGATAGTTACAATATTCAGAATGTTAAACCTCTTACTATAAGCTAAACTTAGTATCACTTTAAAAAGAAGGATTTAGGATACAATTTTCATATACGGACATGTTAAACTGGTTCAGCACCAGTATGATCCAGTTTCATGTGGATATTGCATGTAATTTACTAGAAGGTAAAAGACACCGTAATTTTATTTAAAATTACAGTGCAGTTTAGTTAATCCACTGTTCAGATTGACACACATAGGGCAAAATTTACTGCCAACATAAGTAGTTGAAACTCCATTGAAGTCAATGAAGTGGTGCCCTTTTATGCTGGTGATGACTTTGATCCACAGTGTTCCACCTTGAAATAGTAAATGAAGGGCCAAAGATGAGGTTATACTGTGTAGGATTTGGCCAGGCAACACGAGAAAACCAAACAAACCTAGTAAGTGTCTGGAGTTCATAAGCCGTAATATTAAGCTGTCAACCAAAGGGTAGATTAAGAATCAAAATACCAAAAAAGGGTCTTGCAGGAAAACCTAGCTTTGTTAAAACTGTTGTTTGTCTTTATTTATTTGTGGTATACAATAGACTCTTTTTTTAAGACAATTTTACATATACTTGATAAATTATAGTTTTGTTTGTTATAGTTAGAAATGTTGCTCTTAATGTAAATAGTTGACAAATGATGTAAATAATTTTGTAAGGCTTCAAATGTTTATACGTGGAAACACATGCATAAATTGGTTGCTGTTTTGCTTCTTTTGCCTCCCCCTACCTTATTTTTGTATTGTGGTATTTCCTATGCAAATGATGGAGCAAACAGCTGTATAGTTGTAGAATGTTTTGAGAGAGAATGAAATGGTTTATATATAAAAGACTTTTTTTTTTTTGCAAAATAAAACAAAGTGCCTAATGTGTGTGTGTGCGTGCTCTGTGGCTCTTGACAATGAATGATCTGTGGTTTTGCATTATGAGCTGGAAATCATAGCAATATTAAGCTAAGAATGTATGCTCTTCATATCAGGGGTTGTCTCTTTGGAAAGTACCTAGCACTTCTGCATCCTGCCCTGATGAAAATAATAAATGCAGAGTGATACRTATTACTTTATGGTGCTTTTCTGCCATCAGAACATTAAAAGAAGTATGTGGTAGTCTGGAGGCAATTACAATAGGCCATCCACAGTAGTGTGATAGTAAATAAAAGGTACACATTGGGTGCRTACAAGAAGTACACGAACTTTCTCCCCCATTCAAAATGGATAAAAGCTATTTACACCCAACTACACTGTTGCCCAACAGAATTTTCTCCCCCCACAAAACATTCCTCTGTCGTGTCCTATAAAAACAAAAAGGTCCTGTAGGAGCAGTGTAAGTGCCCTCCACAGCTTGTCTCCATTTCAGCATTCGTCCCTCAGAAGACAGAAGTATAGTTCAATTTAAAAATTCAAGCTAATGTGTACTCTCAGATCTGGGCTTATATCCATGTCCTCACCCTTTCCTCCAAGCTTAAAGAGAACAGACACACAGAGCTTTTTAAAAAAAAAATCAAATTACAACCAATAAACATTTCATTTTAAATTTCATTTGCTATTTCAACTTATAAAAAAGTTAAAAAAAATCAACTGCCAATTTATTCAAAATTTTCTCTAAAATGTAAAAATGTAAACTCTGCCTCCTGAATCCTTTCTTAAAATTTTCAGTTCCTTCGTTACAATCTGTTTTTCCTCAGTTGATTTTTCTATCTTAATTATCCCCTTCCACATCACATAAAACCGGTTCCACGCATTATCCACACACTCCATTTAGAAAATACCTAAGATAGATAGCATTAATAAATTCAACAAAGTCCTAGTTAATTACCAAGAAATTTTGCCTCCATCTAACATAACTCTGTACAACCRCAAATATGAGAGAGATGTTTTGGAGAATATGGAACAATAATTCCTAAAAGCATTACGGTAGCATTATCCGCTTTTTGATCCAGCAATTAGAAAAAGTGCAGAGTTCTTTGGAGTGTTTCTGTTAGGAGGGGAAATTGCCGATGAATTCAGTAACCATTTATGTGCTGTTATTGTAAAAGAGGGTTACCAGAGCTTATTTTTCTGAATGCAGGATAAAGTAATTAACAGCAGTGTGCCAGGATATTCAGAGGTCTGAGCCTGTTTCTCTCAGCCCAAATGACTCATGTTGGATTTGGGATCAGACTAGTGGTGGTTTTAGTAGCTGTTTCTGTTTTTTTGTAGTGAATCTTCACTCACTCTGTGTTTTGTCTCAAGTTTGTAGATGAAGTCAGTTCTAGTTTCTGGGTTTCCCATATTTTTTCACAATGAGAAGCCATTGATTGCATGGTTCGGCCTCCTACGTTACCTCATACTTGTTTTAGATGTTTCTGTTGCTCAGCTACTCGGTTGCATAAGCCCACATAATGGCTTCTTCATTTTAATCCTGAATGAAAGGCCATAATTAGACCCATCTATTTCAGCAACGTGTAACCTAATATAAACAGAAAYATACACAGTAGACCTGTGTACATTATAAAACTAAAAGTAGAGAAGCTTTCTTTACTGACAAGTGCAGGGTATTAATACAAGAGTCCAACATCATGGCTTATCTCAAAATCTGCAAGAAAAAGTAGTGTCACCATAGCCAACACACGGTTCATTTAAAGCACTTAATGCAAAATTCCCCAGGATTCTGAAGCAACTGTCAAATTCTACTCTTAAATTCTCATTCAGCACTCAAATTATCATTCCATATGAAGAGGGGAAATCCAGTTGACTAACTGGCTTTTCTAGTGACCACGTGAACACATTGTTGTCCTCTTTCCTGGGTGCCGAGTTTCTTCCTGTGGTTTTTATATGAGTTTAAGGCCTGTTCCTCCATAATTGCCTCCATGCTCACATGGGGATCTTGGGGCCTTCATTATAAGGGATCCTTGCAAGGATCCTTGTTTTAATCTGTTCTGTAAGGTGCCATGAGGCTCCACTGTGCTATATAACTGCAATAATGGAGTTTTGCTGTTGACCTTCATGAAACAGAGTCTAGCTCAACAACTGACTATTATCCAAAAGAATGTGGTGAATTACTCATGTGCTGAATAATGTATCCTGGCACTTTAAGTGTATTAAGACTGAGGGAATTTATTGGCCACTGTAAGTAGCAGAAGCAGCCCAATGGGTATGCTTTTAATAAAGAGACTTGCATACTTTGTTTGTGTTTGCTTATTCCTCTTCTACTTCACCACTAACCATTAGGTTGTTATTGTCATCTGCTGTGTTTCTAGCATCACCTCAAATGTTTATTGTTTGGGATTTGGGTTTTGAGCTGGACCACTGGAGACTTATGGCAGACTAGGCATGAAAATCTACAAAGTCCTGCCATGGGAAATGAAAGTACAGTGTTCTCAAAGATTTTCTGATCTTGTTATTGTGCTTTTTAAGAATAGCTAGTGTTTATATATAAATATATATGGAAATATATATGGAATGTGTGTGTATGTGTGCTTGTCCATTTGAATATTCAATTCATGTTTGAATTCTGGTTAATTATTGCTTTGGAAAATGCTTTATCGCAGTGAGTTCCACAGGTTAGTGGAGGAGTGGAGGAGGGAGGAGAAAATGAATGTTCCTATGTTTTCTCAACAATTTTCCAAACAATTGGGGAAACTTTAAGCTTGCTTTTCCCTGCTATGCACACTGGAGAAAAATGTAATGGTGAAATTCTGTTTCCAAGGAGTAGCTTATTTCTTTCTTTTGATGTCTTCTAAATTTTATTTCAGAGTCAGAAAGAGAGAAACTGAGATAGAGAGAGAGAGATGTGGGGAGAGAAAAGAGGAATTATATTGCAGAAACAAAGTTAATTCATACTGAAAAATAAATCCTTCAACTAGGCAAGCTAAGAACATGAGTTATTTCTGCAGGAGAACCTATGTAGGTGGTGGTAGGCAGCATCCTGAAACGACATTTCAGTTGCACTTTGTCTAAGCAGGATTCCTCATCCTTTCGCACCACTTCTCCTTCCCGGTGTCTGCCCAGGCCCCGTTTCTGCTGCCCATTAGTGTCAGGCTCCTCTGCCTGTAGCACCTGTCCTTGGCTGGCCACGGCTCATCATCACAACCTGCACCTGTCGTGCAGCGCAAGCTGTAGGCAGTGATTGCTGTCACCATTTGAGGAGAAGGCGAAGTGCAGAGGAGGGGATGGAGGAGGAAGCAGGGTACTGAGCACTGACCAGGGACCTGAGGAATACAACCTGGAAGTACAACGGGTCTCCTGTGTTTCGAACAAATTTCTCTCCATTTCTATTTTCACTTGTGTGACTTTCATTTCTGACTAGGACTGTAAAAAGCCCGTGGAGGAGCAACACAGTGTCACATGAACCTGGAAAGAAACCTCTTCCTTGCTGCTCATTTTCTTTGTGGCATGAAGAATAGTAGAGCTGCTTGTTTGCTTTCTGCCAGTCTCTCTGTGTTGTACTGTATAACTGGGGCAAACTTCCTTTTTTCTTTATGTACAGTGCTTGTGTCAATAYATAGGACGCGCTATAACTGTGTGCACAACGGCATTTGCACCTAGTGCAATCTTTTCCAGTGCGGGTCTCAGAAAACGGATGAGAGTCTTTTCTTTCCCATGGGACTAAGCAAAGGCATGTGATGCTGAAGGGGGATTCTCATACTTCTGAGGCAGCAACTCAAAAATGTTCAGCTGTTCGGCATGGAGTCATGGGGTTTTCAGCCCTGCTTTTTGTGCTGACCTTCCCATTTTCCTGCCTCGCTCTGTTTTGCTATAGTAGAGTTAGTTCAACAGCTTCAGCTACAGGAAGCTTTAGGAAAATGTGGTTTGCCTCTTTCTCAAGAACTGAGGAGTCACATTGGCTGATTTGCCATCTTTTCTGCCTGGGAAATCAAAGTCTGAAGTCTCTTCTAAATAATATCCCCAAAGGCCATTTCTCTTCCTAGCCTCAGTTGTTGTTTCTGTTTATACTTGTTTTGTTTAGCTGGCTATTGTTATTGTGGTTTGTCATCATTTCCAACCCAATGGGGTGGATCACTAGACCAAAAAAAGGACGTAGGCACCCTCAGAGGGACCAGAATCCCAGTCTCCAAGCTCCCAGGTCAATACTCTAACTGCAAGGTTGCAGAGTCATGCTCTCTTCGGCTCTCTTTTTCCAGTCCCATGAATCCTGTGCTCTCTGCTGCTCAGTGGGCTCGCTTTGAGGGGGGGGGGAAGCAAACACGTGACGTCCTCACTGCACCTCTGAATAGCCCACAACCTGGCCGTTGTCCTGGGAAGTCGGAGATGTTGGCTTTCAGTTTGTTCGGGCCGCAGGAGTGGGCACTGTGTTTCCCGTGTTTTACTTCGTCGATTATTGTATAGAAGAGGGCTGCCATCACCAAACTGCTTCCAAACAGTGGCTTAGCAAAGAAAAGCAGTGGCATTTTGTGGGGAGCCTAATCCTATACATATGCCGAAAGTGAGCTAGAACAGTGCTTATGACAATAAGACCCTCAGAGTATTTAGGCAGGGGAATACCTAATTTCTGGGTCCTGAACAAGTACAGTGTGAGCCAAGTCCTTAACAGTCTGAAGCCTAAGATTCTGCCGCATAYGCAGAGAAGCACAGCTTTAGGACTCACAAATTTATCAGCATACAGAGTTTAACTTGTAGGGTTAAACATTAGCAGTGCAAAGGTATTCTGGACTATACGCTTACATTACACCCCACTTTAGGTGCTAAATCCTTTTGGAGGGGATCAGATCTGATGCTTTGCTGCAGTGAGAATAAGCAGTGTGCAGCTTTGCTAACTCGCATGACCGGGGAAGGCTTGAGAAATCTGTTCCTGCAGATGGTGCTGGCACCAGAGCCAGCCTTGAGGTCTGGGTCTGTAGGACCAGCACTGACACCTCGTATCACGGGTGTAGAACTGACACCCGGTGGGAATTGCCAGGTGACGCTGGGCACCCCGCACACGTCAGGAACTTCCTCAGCTGATTGAGATGACTTAGTGAAATCTGATTTAATTTGAAAAACTGCTGTATTTAAGTATGACACAAAAGAAGACATGAAGTCTGAGCGTATCACTCTCAGGGAGATTTTACAAGTAATTGGATTTCCAGCTTTTAATCCATAGTCTCTCCTGTTTTGTTCAAATACAGCAATCTCCCAAGAGCAAAATTTATGAGATTTCTACTGTGGAAGATGCCAGAATTCTGGCAAGATTTAAACAATATTTGCTCTGTAACTGACTATCAGTAAGACCCTTACATAGTCCAAAAATTTCCTCCTCAGCCCACCTCTCATGGATCCCTTAAAGGAACACTTCAGTTCACAAAGTGCTGGTAAGAAAAAGCAATAGTAATGTGTTCAGATATGCTTGAAGTTGAAATCAGTTTGGCTTGTTTTTTGTTCTCACTGTTCTCAGCTAAACAATGAAATAGCAGCAGTCTTCTTATACAAATATTTGCCTGCTATTACTGAATTTACCTGTGGCTTCCCCCCCCCCACCCCAAAAATTAATAAATCATTGTTTTCCTAACACTGCATTTGGTTTTTCTCCTGTGCTGTTATCAAACTAGAACTAAGAATCATTCCTCCTTTGAAGACTCTTAGACAAATGGGTAAGCCAGGCTAAATGTCCCCAGGGGAAAACTTACTTCATTTCTGAAACATTAACAACAGCAATCAAATGAAATGTGAGTATTTTCAGAGTACATACTGTGCCTTAGGACATTTAAGCTAATTTCTTGAATAAAGGAACTTTTCAGTAACCTTAAAGAAGCATACCCTGAAAAGACGGAGTTCTGAGTATCAGCTATTTCTGGCATGTACCAGCTGCATAAAAATTAAGCTCAGGGGACCCACATATTCCTCTTTTGTCTTCTTTATAAGATTATTTTCTGTATTTATGTTATTTAGCTTGCATGTTGTAGCTGATGGATGTTCCTTAATTTGCCTGTGACGGGTATTGCTGTTTTGTGATGGTCCCTTAGAGGCACCTCCTGCTGTTTCTTCTCAGTGCTACTCACTTCGTCACTGCGGTGGGGAACAGGAGTGCTCAGGGTGTTTGCTGAAGTTTGTTGAGCTAAAAGGATGATGACCATATGATCAGCCTTCAGCTTGTTTCCATCATGCAAATATTGCCTGCCACCACTACCATGACATGCACGGGTCAGTTCACCTTAGCTTACCTGGAGAAACAGCTGGGGCTGGAGTATTTGCTGATAAACCCGAATTTGCTTTACGCTCTTTTTGCAACTATGGTTCTGCATGGTTTGGCCCGCGCCTGGACAGACACCTGATTTAAGTAATTTTCCAGAGCTCAGTGTAACTGCAGAAAGCTCATATCTGCTGCTTCTCAGATTTGGGGGTCTTAAAGCCACCAAGGCATTAGAAAGATGGCCAAAT
Organism: Apteryx rowi; assembly: GCF_003343035.1. Lineage (NCBI taxonomy): Eukaryota > Metazoa > Chordata > Aves > Apterygiformes > Apterygidae > Apteryx > Apteryx rowi. Next base: position 1,263,003 of record NW_020448185.1, read on the forward strand.
GTTATTTTCCCTGAGTGCCTTGTCCCTGGCATCAAGCATAAATACTTGAAAATACACCCTTAGCACTTAATGGAAACAAACTAATCTCAGAGCCAAGGCAATGCATAAAATAAGTCTACAAGCAAATATATATGTATATATCGGGAAGTTGCCTAGTCAGCCTTCTCCTCTCAATGGCATAGCTGTATAAGCATTAACTTTGAAAAGCCATAGCTGTGTCTATAGTAGTAAATTAAGCATGACCGGAACGGTTCTCTGGCGCTGAAGCTGTTGGAGAGGGAAAGGGATGCATCCATACGATTCATCTCTCCTACCCTCCGTGCCCGGCATACAAACTGCTTATTGAAAGCGGCCCTGGCCCATGCTAGCTTTTGGACTGTGTTTGGGAATTGTTTGGGAAAGTTGGCCGAGCCTACGATGTGCCAGGCACTGTGCTAACAATTAAACAATATAGACAATTGCCTTCCAGTGCCTGGGAACGTTCCCCGGCACTGTTTAATTTACCAGTATGGATGTAGCTTTGGAATTCAAACTTTGGCAGATTCAGCTCAGCTTCCCCCCAACTTTAGAAGGAGGGAAACAAACAAACAAAAAAAATGACATTCAGGGGAGCAGTTCTGCTGCATGTGGTCCTTCATAGAGCCTGAGAAATATGCAAATACACAGGCTCTATTGATTTGCTTCAAATTACTCTGCATTGACAATAGAATAAAGACAAAAAGCAGAAATGACCCAGAAAATTGCCTTACTATTAGGAAAAAGGAAAAGGCATTTCATTTTATTTTGTTTTATTTTATTTCATTTTAATCTATTTTATTTTATTCTATTTTATTTTCTTTTATTGAGTGACAGAGCTTGAGGAAGAAGTCTAGATAGGGAACTAAAACAGGAGTCTCCTTGGGGAGCTGCATAGAAAATAGGGGAGGAAATGTGAGGGAATGTTCTTTTTTTAAAAAARAAAAGAAAAGAAAAGAGAGTGAGAAAGAAGGAGACAAAAGAAGAGGTCTAATCCCTTTGAAACCTGTAGTTTTATGAGAGCTTTGTCCTTGGGAGCTGTGCGCCAAAGATGACTAGAGCCGCTTCGGGCTTTGCAAAATTACTACAAACATAAGGTGAGTGGCTTTATCATAAAATTGGAGTGGCCATTAAAACTTCAAAGGAGACGTGTGACCTGAATTTTACCTGTCACAGTCTGGAGTATTTATTATAGGAAGATTTGATTCCTTTCTTTAGTTAACAACCTGGTACTCACGTGAGGTCATGGGCCAGATTATAGTTTTCATTGGTGGTATGACAGATTAGATGTTAATATTTGATTGCTCATGACCTTGGCAATCCATTAAACCATTGGACAGGTGAGAGCTCAAAAAAAAAAAAGGTTATTTTAGGAGTGAGAGCATATTTCTAATATCCGAATGTGGCCATTGTGGTAGCTTTCCATCGACTAACAATTAAACAGGTTGACCGTGAGGAATTCAAGACGATATGTCCCTCAAGGGATGCTGGGAACTGTAGTCCCATAGGGGCACCGTCAAGCAGCACTGTTGCCCAGTTGCTGGGCAAACCTGGAAATAAAAATAAAAATACCCCAAAGGAGGGACACCTTCAGTGGTCAAAATGATAGGGAAAGACACTGTGATAAACCATCTTTCCCTAGCTACTTCTGTGTATTTTTCCCATTCTTTGTCCTCTCTCCTTTATCTGCTGGTTGACTCTGCTCGACCCACTGCGGTTCAACACGTTGTTGTCTCAGACACAACGCCCCTTCCCTTCGCTCTTGCCGGGCCGCCAAATCAGCTGCCCCATCATTTGGTCACCTCTTCTACTGCCTTGGCTCTCTCTTGTTTTCAGCCTTCTCCTTTCACTCCTCCTAAACTCTTCCCCAAAAGACAGGTCTCCCTGTGGCTTCCCATTTTCCCTTCCAGTGTTTTCTGATATTTCACTGCCTATCTCTTCCCCTAAGAAGTGCTTGTGATGGCCTATTTAAAGGAGAAACTGCTGCACAGACCTTTGGCATCCCAGTCTCTTTGCCTTACATCTTAGCAGGCAAATAATTACTGCATCTGAGTGAATATACTTGCCTACAGTTGTATTTATAAATAATCAGAATCATTTTACTAATATTTGCATGAGACTGAGATGCTTATTGTTTTCAGAGAACATGACAATAATATTTTAACAGAACTCAACTCAGATCCTCCATAAAACGGTTCATCTGCATGTTCCAAAGTCAGTTAAGTAACATATGCAACATTATAGCTGAGGAAATAAGAGTGGTGAGAGACAACTTGATTCAAAGACACAGTATGACTGTGGCCCAGCTGAGACTAGAACTCATGTGTCTTGATCCTGAGGCAAATACTAATCCTTACAGCTCTCTGCATATAATTTCATAGATCTAGATTCAGATTCAAAGTTGAGATTTAGTGGACTTTAGGTGTCTAATCCCAGACGATGGCCTGCTTGTTAGTACTGTCCTATCTATTTAGGTACCTCTACGGGCAGCCTAAAACCAGTGGTCCATTTGCTCGTTAGGAATAATGACGGTGGAAGCCAGCTTTTGCGTAATAGGCTTGTGGGTAGAATATTTTCCCAGGGACTGAGAGGTGCATGAGACCTTTTAGATTAGATCTCCATTGAAGTCATCACCAATGTGGCATCCCTACTGCCCTTGCCCAGGCAGACAAGGTAGTGTACAAAGACTCTTTGGAAAGGGAGATTTTATGAAGGGAAAACTGGGTTTGCATCAGCTAACTAACTCAGAAGCTAGTAACTGTTCTGGTGTATTGAAGTAAATCAGAAATGGGTGCAAATCTGGATAAAAGTTTGAGAATCTGAAGGAAGTATGAGGTCCTGTCCCATAGGTGTCTTGATTTCAATTGCAAAATGATGTTGTCTGCAGACATGTCTGTGACAGGACTGGCTCAAACCTCTTCCAATAGCATGATTAAGCTTGGAGATAAGGTTGCCATCTTTGAAAGCAAAAAACCTCAAACCAAAAAACAATAGGAGCGTAAACCTATTTCTCTAACTAAAAGCCAGACCCTCTCCATGACATCCTCTCCTCCACTCCAAAGTGCCTGAGAACTGCAGGTCTCCTGGGCCTTTGACCAAGATCTCTCAGTCTAGATGGATCCTGATGGATCTCTGATGGATCTCTCCTTACCTCTGCAGCTACTTGAAAACCCACCAACTCATCCTGTCCCATTATCTCCCAGTCCTAGCTCCAGATCATCCCGATCATTCATGGCCTGCCTTTCTCTCCTTCCTTTCATCTCCCACCCCATGTTGTGGTCAGTGGCACTAAGCTCAGAGTGTCTGAGTGCATGGTGGGATGTCCGCCCTAACTGAGGCCATCTTGCTCCACCCTGGTACCAGGGAGACCCTTTGCTCTTCCAAGACAGTGAGAAACAGACTCAACCCCTTCTTTCTCCATTCCTCCATTCCACTCCCTTGGCTTTCTCACACCACACCACTACCCCAATCCCCTCAGATAAGAAAAACTCAGGATTAAAGTGTTTCGCCAACAGCTAACAAGCCACAGCAAAACTGTCCTGGCTGGTTGGAGACCAGCCAAATAGCAACTTGGTGGATCATGTGTCATGGGTACTTATAGAAATGAAATGTCACAGCACTCAAATAGAGAAGGAAGATTTGGTCTCAGGCCACAGAGCGTAAAAAAACTTTATTGGAATCTTTGCTAGTTGAAACTGATCATAAACTACTTATTGTCACTGCTAAAAGGGACCTGGCAAGCGTCTTGCTGGGAAACAATTTTTTTTTTCACTTATAAAAGTATGAATTGCAAACTGAGAATCAGCCTGAGTAAGACTTGTGGAAGCAGATAAACTGTCTAGAGCACCTGGAAATAAATACAGTGGAATAAAGTCCAGAGCTAGATTATTTACATGGCAATTTTATTGAAAATCCTGTCTGAAACAAAATATGGAGTGTGACTGCTGTGTATAAGGATGTGATACCAGAAAAAGGAATTGAGGCTTTCATTATAGCATTTCTGGAAAAGTCTATTTCCAGCTTTTATTATCAATGTAAAAAGACGCTCTTACAGCTATTAGGATTTTGTTTTAAGTGGCCAGGAGAATGAGTGCTGAAGTATCATAGGAAAGAAGAGTATTTTAAAGAGTAACATGAACAGCCTGAAAATATATAAGAAAAGTGTCATAGACTAGGTTCAAAAGAACAGAGAAATCTGTAAAGCCTTGACCTGTGTTTTTGATATATAACAAGTAAGTGAGAGACTTCTTATTAGGTATTTCAGGTTAGGCCTAGAAATAAAACAGACTCCTTGACCCATATAATCATAAATATATTTAAACCAGGTGCAAAAGTGTGTATAATTCTAGACCATTATTCTCACTTCTCTGAGAAAGTTTTGCTAGTAAGCACCACAACTAAGCAGATGATCATGCACATCAAATATATTTTTACTGGAAGTGGTATATCCTAATGTCTGATTGTGTATCACAGGTTAGGCAAGGATTAAACTAAAGGATTAAACAAGCAGTGAAAAATGTTATAAAAACTAAGTGTTGGCTGCATCCAGCTTTTCATCTGATGTCCGTCTCCTCGTACAGCCAGCTCCAGCCTTCTCCCAGGACTCGCTCACTAAGACCTGGCCTGTTTGCACAGTTCTAGTCTCTTGTCCTAGTCAGACCTCAGTCTGTCCCAATGCGTAGTCTTTCTGTTTGGCTACTCCCTGTCCAGTCTGTCCCTCCCTTCCCAAGCCTGAATCACAGAATCACAGAATCACAGAATGGTTGAGGTTGGAAGGGACCTCTGGAGATCATCTAGTCCAACCCCCCTGCTCAAGCAGGGTCACCTAGAGCACGTTGCACAGGATTGCGTCCAGGCGGCTTTTGAATATTTCCAGAGAAGGAGACTCCACAACCTCTCTGGGCAACCTGTTCCAGTGCTCTGTCACCCTCACACTGAAGAAGTTTTTCCTCATGTTCAGATGGAACTGCCTGTGTTTCAGTTTGTGCCCGTTGCCTCGCGTCCTGTTGCTGGGCACCACTGAAAAGAGTCTGGTCTCATCCTCTTGACACCCTCCCTTCAGATACTTGTGCACATTGATAAGATCTCCTCTCAGCCTTCTCTTCTCCARGCTAAACAGRCCCAGCTCTCTCAGTCTTTCCTCATAGGAGAGATGCTCYAGTCCCCTAATCATCTTTGTGGCCCTTTGCTGGACTTGCTCCAGTAGTGCCACATCCCTCTTGTAGTGGGGAGCCCAGAACTGGACGCAGTACTCCAGATG